>NC_142883.1:59032500-59235000 GCF_051225735.1 Oryctolagus cuniculus
CAACAATGCAAGGCCCTCTGGTGTGTACGTGGTGGAGCACTAAAGAATTAGTAGGGGAGCCTATTGTAACTCAATTTGGGAGAAACACACGTTATTTTGAACTTGGGTAAAATTGTAAGCATGGAGAAAGAAGCTATCCCCCTATACCCCTCACGTTGAACTCCTTCAGTCTATACTATTAAGAGCCTAGATGCTTATGTAGAAGGATATATTTCCTGTTGCTGTTTCTATAGTTGTCTTCGCCTGGATCCTATACCTCAGGATGCTGCCAAAAAGATTAAGTGAGAAACAAAACCCATCATTTGTTCCTTGTAACACAATGATTTACGAATATTGTATGCTGCCACCTAGTCAGTAGATAGCAACATTTTGATGTGTCTGCTAAATCCAGAAAACCCTGGGCCAATATCTCTGGTGAACGTTCAGGAAAAATCCTTCCTAAAATATGAATAAACTGTCTGCAGAGGAAATAAGGGACTAAAAATGATTTGAAGAAATAATTGGGCAAAAAATCCCAAATTTGGCAAAAAAAACATGAGCCCACAGATCTCAGAAACTAAGCATACCACAAATATAATAAAACCAAAAGAAATCTTTTTTAAAAAATATTTATTTATTTATTTGAAAGAGTTACACAGAGAGAAGGAGAGGCAGAGAGAGAGAGAGAGAGAAAAAGAGAGGTCTTCCATCTGCTGGTTCACTCCCCAATTGGCCGCAACGGCCGGAGCTGTGCTGATCTGAAGCCAGGAGCCAGGAGCTTCTTCTGGGTCTCCCACATGGGTGCAGGGGCCCAAGGACTTGGCCATCTTCTACTGCTTTCCCAGGCCATAGCAGAGAGCTGGATCAGAAGAGGAGCGGCCGAGTTGAACCGGCGCCCATCTGGGATGCTGGCGCTTCAGGCCACGGCGTTAACCCACTGCACCACATCGCCGGCCCTCAAAAGAAATCTTGCCAGGACACATTACAGTGGAGCTTCTGAAACCTAAAAACAATCTTGAAAGTAGCCAAAGAGAACCATGCATTACTTGTAAGTATGTATTTTCATATGCTACTAATAAATACTTAGAAATAAAACTTAAACCATTAGCATAGTAGCATCAAAAACTGAAAATACGTATAGAGAAATCTGATAAGAGATATAAAAGATTTGTACAATGGAAATTCAAAATATCGCAGACAGGAAATAAAAGAAACTTAACCAAAGGGCACTTCAAAAATTCACGAAAAATGCAATTAAAAGTAAGTTTATTTTGTTACGAAAGTTTTCGAAACTCATGCACACAGAGTTATTCAAAAGTTCATGGAAATGCATAATATAAAAAAACTATGTATGGACTTTCAAACTGTGTGCACCAAAATAAACTTAGCTTTATTTCCATTTTCCATGAACTTTTCAATGAACCCTCATGTACCTGGTTCGTGAGTCAGGATACTCAATTTTATTAAGACACCAATTATCCCCAAATTGATTCACAAATTCAAGTCAATCCATAGCAAAATTCCAACAAATTTTATAAAAATTGCCAAGTTGATGTCATATGACACAACAAAGGACAAAGAATAGCCAAAAAGAACTTCGAAACACAAGAACAGAGTTGGATAGGTTGTCATTAACTGATTTCAAAACATTATAAAGCTATGTTATAACAACTGTGTGTTTTGGCATCAAGATAGACAAATAAGTCAAAAGAACAGAATAGAGAGACAAGAAGTTGACCCAAGCATGTATGGACGACTGACTTCCTTACAAAGACACAAAAGAAATTTCAGTGAAGAAAAGAAGTCCGTTTTAGCAAATGGTGCTGGAACAATGAATATTTGATCCATACCTCACACCATATGCAAAACTTAACTCAAAATGGGTCATAGACCTAGGGAAAAAAGCAAAATATAAAACTCTAGAATGGCCAAAAGAGAGAATTTTGTGCCTTTGGGCTAGGCAAAGATTTCTTAGATAAAACACACAAAAAATTAACCCATAATTTTTTTTAAATTGAGAAACTGGTCTTCACCAAAACTCAAAACTTCTTCTCCCTGAAAAATGCTTTTGAGGGGCCGGCGCTGTGGCGCAGTGGGTTAATGCCTTGGCCTGAACCGCCGGCATCCCATATGGGCGCCGGTTTGAGACTCATAGCTCTCTGCTATGGCCTGGGATAGCAGTAGAAGATGGCCCAAGCCCTGACCCAGGTGGGCGACCCGGAAGAAGCTCCAGGCTTCTGGCTTTGGATCAGCACAGCTCCTGCCATAGCGGCCATCTGGGGAGTGAACCAGCAGATGGAAGACCTCTCTCTCTCTCTGCCTCTCCTCTCTCTGTGTAACTCTGGTTTTCAAATAAATAATTTAAAAAAAAAATGCTTTTGAGAGATGAGAAAGACAAACTACAGACTGGGAAAAAATTTGTAGATTGTGTATCCAGCAAAGAGCTTGAATATGGGATATATAAATACAAGGAAGTAAACCATTGGAAATGAGCAAACTATTTGAACAGGAAGTTCGTCAAAAATATCCTCGTTGTGGGTAGGCATATCCAAAAAATAAAAAATGTGCAATGTCATTAGCCATTCAGGAATGTAAATTGAAAATTTCAATGAGCTACTACTATATGATTTTAGAATGGCTAAAATCAAAGGCATCCCACGGGATGGCAAGTATGTGGAAGAATTAGAATGCTTCCACACTTCTAGTGGGGATGCTTTATGGTGAAAAACAGTATGGCAGTTGCTTAAAAAAAAAAAAAAAAAAAAGTCCACCTGCCATAGAATCCAGATGTATTATTTCTAAGTGTTTACCTAAGAGAAAAGGAAATGTGCACCTCTGGGAAGACTTGTACACAGATGTTCATAGCACCTTTATTTGTAATAGCCCCAAACTGGAGACAAACACACTGCCCATTAGGGGATGAATGGATAAGCATACATAGTGTGTTATTCATGCAATGGAAGACTACTCAGCAATTTAAAAGAGTGATCCACTGATACTCTCGGCAGATTTATTTGCAAATATTTTTAAATACACCATGAGCCAAGACACTAATTACAGGAATATATTTTATTTAACCCAGTATGCCATGTAAAATAGTATACTATGTCAAATACCTGCCTTTCTACATGTAGCACACAAATATACAGTATTTGAATTCATATAAATTACTTAGAACTAAATGAAGTCAGCTATTCAACTCCTCAGTCACGAGAGCCACATTCCACAACAGCCAACGTGGCTACCCCATGAAAGCGTGCAAATCTAGACCACCTGAGAAGGCTACAAGCTTTCTCTGTGATCAGTATTTCTGCAAAAGACAAAGGGCAACCGATTCCTCCAGATACTCACAACCCACCTACAAGGGATGACTGAAGCTTCCATACATAGCAGCCGAAAGGAGGGCAGTCATGTCTTTTCTCCTCTCTGTGTCTTAGCACTCCATTTTTAGAAAGAGACGGCCAGTGGCATTTGGGGAACAGCTGGGTGCATTCCACTGGCTCCAGGTCTTAGGACTCCTCCTCCCTCACCATTGCCAATCCCTACAGCTCCTAGAGAACACTCATTTATTTTTGTGATCACAGGATCCCCAGCTCAGCCAGGAAGCGTGGCTCCCATGCACCTGCCAATCTGAGACTGGACTCCCTAATCCCCACTTCATTACCCTTAGCTCCTCTCACTTTATCACATCATTCTTCTACAAAGCTCTTCACCCCTTACCTACTCTAAGAATAAAAATCCAGTTTTCCCTGGGTCTCTGAAGGCTCCTGTGTTAGGTAACACCTTGGCTCAATCTGTTGCGCTTTTCTTTTGTGAGTCTGTCTTTGATAAAGAAGTGTCCTTCATCCACCTTGCAATGGGTTGGGCAAAGATATTACTTATTCTCCCTTACATGTGGGAGAAAAAGCAATAATATAAATTTTGAAAGCCTGCATCTTAATGCGTCTTAAAAATTGGGAAATTAATTATAGAAGGAGGGAAAGTAGGAGAAGTGTGAAATATGTAGGTTGAAGAACTTCTAAAAATCAAGATACAATCACTGACAACAATAATAAACAAGATAAATGTCCTCCAAAAAGACCAAGGAAGAGCTCATACTAAAAAATGCATAATTCACACATAAGGGAACCGTAAATAGAGCTTGATGTGAAAGGTGCACTGGTTCCATCCAAGACAGATGACCCAATACTAAAAAAGCTATTGAAAGGATTCACCATAATAATTTGTGAAAGGTAGAAGAATTAGTCTTCTTGGTAAAGCCTGGAAAAGTATTGGCAACATTTCATATAATTAAGTGATTAAAATTCCTCTTAAAAATAAAAAATGTGCTTATTGAAATAATTTTTAAGAAAGTTAATTAAAAGCGCTGTCCTTGCCAGCAAATTCAGGAAAAAAAATACCTATAGTCATAGCTATTATTTGGCATGTTCCTGAAGTTATACTAAGTCAATACAGCAATTGAAAAATTAAGAACTTGGAGCCAGCACTGTGGCGTAGCGGGTTTGGAGCAGGACAGGTGTACAGAGACAAGACACCAAGGCCTTTTAACAGGAAGTAGTCTTTTTTTATTTATGCCAGTATAAGGCCCAGGTAGAATTTCTTTTTTTTTTTTTTTTTTTTTTTTTTGACAGGCAGAGTGGACAGTGAGAGAGAGAGACAGAGAGAAAGGTCTTCCTTTGCCGTTGGTTCATCCTCCAATGGCCGCCACGGCTGGCGCTCTGCGGCCGGCGCACCGCGCTGATCCGAAGGCAGGAGCCAGGAGCCAGGTGCTTTTCCTGGTCTCCCATGGGGTGCAGGGCCCAAGCACCTGGGCCATCCTCCACTGCACTCCCTGGCCACAGCAGAGAGCTGGCCTGGAAGAGGGGCAACCGGGACAGAATCCGGTGCCCCGACCGGGACTAGAACCCGGTGTGCCGGCGCCGCTAGGCGGAGGATTAGCCTAGTGAGCCGCGGCGCCAGCCGGCCCAGGTAGAATTTCTTACCAAAACGCCTGAGCCCAGAACAAAGAGGGGTATTTCTTTATATATGGTTTTAGCCTCTTTGTCTCCCTTACATGGCTACATGCATACATTTGATTGGATATTCCAATATAACACAGTGGCCACAGAAATTGATACAATAATACTGCACATGCTACATAGTTACTGACGATTTTATCTTTCCATGCATGAACTGAGCCCTCTGAGCCTGGCAAGGGTTAACACCAACACTCTGTTCTACCAAGCAGAATCTAAAATGGTTACATATAACCAAATAGTTTTATATATAAGCAGATAGGAGCCACAGATGAAGCATTCATAGGCAAGCAGGCAACAAACACTGCTATAAGCCATTCCCAGGACAGATGCCTCCCTTTTCCTTCTTCTGCCCTTGAAAAGACCTCTACCACCACTTTAATCAGGTCAGTTTGAGACAAGTTTAATTAAAAGACAAAGGCCTCTACCACAGGTGAAGCCACCACCTGCAATGCTGACATTCCGTCTGAGTCCTGGCTGCTCCACTTCCAATCCAGCTCTCTGCTATGGCCTGGGAAAGCAGTAGAAGATGGCCCAGGTCCTTGGGCCCCTGCACCCACGTAGGAGACCTGGAGAAGCTCCTGGCTCCTGGCTTTGGTCTGTCCCGGCTTTGGCCATTGTGGCCATTTGAGGAATGAACCAGCAGATGGGAGATTCTCTCTCTCTCTCTCTCTCTCTCTCTCTCTCTTTCTGTAAGCCTGTCTTTTAACTAAAAAATAATAAAACTTTTTTAAAAGATTTATTTATTTATTTGAGCAGCAGAGTTACAGAGAGGCAGAGGCAGAGGCAGAGATAGAAAAAGAAAGGTCTTCCATCCACTGGTTCACTCCCCAAATGGCCACAACAGCTGGAACTGTGTCAATCCAAAGCCAGGAGCCAGGAGCTTCTTCCAGGTCTCTCATGCGGGTGCAAGGGCCCAAGGACTTAGGCCATCTTCCACTGCTTTCCCAGGACACAGCAGAGAGCTGGATAGGAAGTGGAGCAGCCGGGACTTGACCCGGAGCCCATATGGGATTCTGGCACTGAAGGTAGCATCTTTACCCACTGCGCCACAGTGCCGGCCCAATAAAACTTTTTAAAAAATTAAGAGCTATACAATGGGGAGAGGAAGCAGAGGCGTGTTACCTTTTTGCTTTTTGTTTTTGCCTGTGCTATGATGATCTATGTGAAAGACAGGATAATCAATAAGAGAAAAACTGGAAAAACAAGATAGATCAGTAAGGGAGTGAAGTATCAAGCTCATTTAGAAAAATCAGTTGATTTTCCAACATGCCCACAGTAATCGACAGTAAAATACAATGGGATAAGATCAATTCAGAAAAGCCATAAGCCGTGTAAAAACCTACATACAAAGTTAATATGAGGGAACACCAAAAACATCATAATAAAATACGAGCAAAAGTTTTCCAACAGTCCATCAAAAGAGTCATGCCCCATAAAGGTGTCCCATTTCCATCAAAGATAGAGGATTGAATACTAAATTGAAAAAAAAAAGTAGTGGAAAATCCAATTAAAAGAAAAATTCATTTTGTTGCAAACTATTTCTGGAATCTTTGCATAATTTTTTTTCAATTACACATTTTTCGATACACATGTCCATGAGCTTTCTGGAGATCTCTTGCACAAAATTATAAGATCTCTATTAAGGAAAGAGAAAACCTTCCTGATACGTGAATGAAGAAAGAATGGAACAGAGTGTTTTCACACTGTGCTTGCCTGGAAAGGCCTCTGCTTTCCACCAATTAATTTATAAATTGAATATAGCTTTCAAGACAAAAATTAAACTTTTGCTTCCAAAATGAAAGGGTTTTCTTTCACAATGGCTTATAGCAGATATTATCTCCTGGTTGAGCACTACCACAAAAACTGGATTTAAAAAAAAAAAAAAAAAAAACCTATGTTTGAAGATACCGAGATAGACCAAGGCCAAGGCCACGGCCACCAGGAGTTGAGAAGTCAGGAGATCAGAGAGAAGGAAACTCATTGAAATCTGTCCAACCCCCTTCCCTGAATTTCCCTTGAATGAATGTGCCAGTTAATAAACAGCAGAGCCAGAGTTGAAAAGGTGCCCAGAAAGACGACGCTATTACAGAAAAATTAAGCTAGAAGTTAGGGCGAGGCAAGGGAGACAAAAAATGGAATGGAGAGTTGCTGAGGTCAGACATCTGGAGCTGCGGTTCGTCAGTACAATTGCCACTTGGTAAAGCAACTCCGAGAGCAGCCACTAAGAGGGTGGCTTTTAATCGAAACTCCATTGCTGTCAATTCCCAAATTGAAATATTTCTCAGAAGTGCTCAAGGATGGAAAGTTAGTGTCATCAGGACAATCCCCTGGGGAAAGCCAAGGTTTTGTTAGTGAAGAAATCTGTTAACCGTGCCTCTCCTGTATCCTGTATGGCTTTCTGCTACTAAAAGGGAATAAAAATCTCACCCCTTAAAAAATTAACCTCAACCATGCAGATAAAAGGTGTGTTACCTTTCAAACAGAAACTATAGCCTTAACGAGAGAATTAGGAGCAGACAGCTGTCTCTTCTTCTTCTTCTTTTTTTTTTTTTAAGATCTATTTATTTATTTGAAAGAGTTACACAGAGAGAGAAGGAGAGGCAGAGAGAGAGAGAGAGAGAGAGAGAGAGAGAGAGAGAGAGAGAGGTCTTCCATCTGCTGGTTCACTCCCCAAATGGCCACAATGATCAAAGCTGTGCCGGTCTGAAGCCAGAAGCCAAGAGCTTCTTCCAGGTCTCCCACACTGATGCAGGGCCCAAGGACTTGGGCCATCTTCTACTGCTTTCCCAGGCCATAGCAGAGAGCTGGATCGGAAGTGAGCAGCCGGGACTTGAACCGGTACCCATGTGGGATGCCAGCACTGCAGACAGAGGCTTTACCTGCTATGCCACAGCGCTGGTCCCTGCTGTCTCTTCTTTTTGTGTGCTTCAGTTTGCTTTTTAAATTTTTGTATTTAGTTATTTGAGGGAGGAGGAGAGAGAGAGAGAGAGAGAGATCCCATCCACTGAAGAGAGAGAGAACATCCTATCCACAGATTCACTCTCCAAATGCCCACAACGGCGGGCGCTGGACCACACTGAAACATCGAGCTGGGAATGCCATCCAATCCACTTCTCCCACGTGGGTAGCAGAGACCAGGTCACACAGAGCACAGTGCACATCAGCAGGAATGCTGGAGTCTGCTCCCTGGGCACTCTGACATGTGATGTGGTGTCCTCCTCAGAGTCTTCATCATTTAATGAAATAAATGCCCACCACTCTTTTTTGTAACAGCTTTATTGCGCTATAATTCTCATATTGTCTAAGTGACCCCTTTCAAATACACAATTCACTGGCTTCTAGTCAATTTACATCTGTAAAAGGATCTGTTAAGGCTCACTAGTGTGGACTTGAGAACACTTTCACACCTCAAAAGGAAAAAGGAAACATCATATCCTTCAGCTACCATAACCTATGCTCCCCTCCCCACTCCTCAGCTAAACAACCACTGATCTCTCTGTCTATGGATTTCCCAGTTCTGGACAGTTCAGTGAATGGAATCATTTAATAAGTAGTCTTTGGCGATGAGCTTCACCCACGTAGCATGTAGTCAGACAAATATTATCCGAGTGTCTGACTATACAACATGTGGTTATGCATCTGCTGATGGCCATTCGGGCTTAACCTTTCAGCTCTTATGAAGAATAATGCTATAAATATTCATGTGCGTGGGCCTGAAGACATGTTTTCATTTCTCATGCTGTATACCTTGGAGCGGGACCGTGGGATAATCCGGTAACTGTTTAATTCTTGGAGGAGCTGACAAATGGCTCTCAAAATGGACACTGAATACTCGTTATTATCTGATTTCTGACCCTAACTACCCCCAGGGATATGAAATGGGACCTCATCGTGGTTGTAATTTGCATTTGCCTGACGACTAATGATACAGGAGCATCTTTTCTTGGGTTTAACAGACGCTGGTAGATCTTCCTTGGACAAGTGTCTATTCAAGTCTTTGCCCATTTTAAAACTGGGCTATCTGCCTTTTTTTAAAGATGTATTTATTTATTTGAAAGGCTGAGTTACAGAGACAGAAGCAGAAAGAGAGAGAGGTCTTCAATCCGCTGGCTCACTCCCCAGATGGCTGCAAAGGCTGCAGTTGCACTGATCTGAAGCCAGGAGCCAGGAGCTTCTTCCAGGTCTCCCATGCAGGTGCAGGGGCCCAAGGACTTGGACCATCTTCTACTGCTTTCCCAGGCCATAGCAGAGAGCTGGATCGGAAGTGGAGCAGCTGAAACTTTAACCGGAGCCCATATGCACCACAGCGCTTGTCCCAGGGTTATTTGCCTTTTTATGATTGAGTTGTAACAGTTGATTATATACTCTAGATACAAGTCCCTTATTGGCTATATGGTTTACAACATTTTCTCTATGTGGCTTGTCTTCACTTTTTGAATGACGTCCTTTGAAGCACGATAGTTTTTATTTTGATTTTGATGGCATTCACTTTATCAATTGTTTTATTTTGTTGCTCATGCTTTTGGTGTTCTAAGAATATTTTGCCAAATTCAGGGTCATGAGTAACTGCTATATTTTCTTCTAAGAGTCTTACAATTTCAGCTCTTACATTTAGGTCTTTGGTTCCCTTCGAGTTCACTTTTGCCTATGGTGTTAGGGAAGGGCCCACTTCCATATTTTTTGCATGTGGATATTCAATTGTTACCCCTCCATTTGTTGAAACAACATTCTTTCCCCATTAGATAATCAAAAACCACCCGTGTCAAAAATCAGATGGCCATAAATAATGCATTTATTTCTGCATTTTCAATCCCATTTCATTGAAGTGTGTATTCACTGTTGTGCTGGTAACACATGGTCTCATCGCCACATGGTTAGTAAGTTTTGAAACCAAGAAGTTTGAGCCCTCGTACTTTGCTCTTCTGTTTCAAGATCACTTTGGTTATTCTGGGTCCCTTGGAATCAGCTCGCCAGTTTCCATGAAAAAGTCAGCTGGGATTCTAATGGGGATTTTGGTGAAACTGTGCAGCAGTTGGAGGGGCAGGCATTGTGGCTCAGTGGCTAAAGTGCCACTTGGGACGCTCACAGGCCACATTGGGGTGCCAGTGAGAGTCCCAGCTGCTCCACTTCCAAACCAGCTGCTAGTGCATCCTGAACTGAAGGACGGCTCCTGTGCTTAGGTTCCTGCCACCTACGTGGGAGACCCAGGTGGAGTTCCAGGCTCTTGGCTTTGGCCTGGCCCTGTCCTGTCTGTTGCAGGCATTTGGGGAGAGAACCAGAAGATGGAAGATCTCTCTCTCTCCATGCCTTTCAGGTAATGAAAATAAATAAACATTTTTTAAAAAGATAAATTTTTTTTTGGTTCAAAGAAGTCTGGAATCTATGCATATGAGTATAAGAGTAACATAATTCTACTCCCTCTTCCCCTTTCTGTGCTGTTACTGCTACACATATTGCATCTATTAATGTTCCAAACTCAATAATACATTCTTACAATTAATTTGCCATCTGTAGTCATTTCCTTAGCCCAACACAGCTCTGCACCCACCCGCTTCCTTTCTGTTGCTATTGGTAATTATACAAGGGTACTTCAAAACAAATTTGCAGAAAATGAAATCAAAAGATACGTTTAAAATGCAAAACATTTTTGAAATCCATGATTTTTTTTTTCATAACATGCATTTTTCATGAACTTTCCGGGGATCTCTCACATTCTATGTTTATTACCTTTTATGTTTTCCAACCAACATACCCATAAAATGCCCATTAGTTTATACAACCGAGTTTCTAAATCAATTAAGAGAAGAAAGAGGAAATGATGTATCTGTACTGTACTATCTTTTGTAATTATGTAATGACCTTTACTAATATGTTTTTTTTCAGGGTGGGGGGAAATATGGATGCAGAGTAACACCTGGGGTCACTTGCTTTCAGCCTGAGGAACTTCTCCAGGATTTCTTGTAAGGAGGACCTGCCAGCAACACTCCTTTGAAGGAAGTTTCTGTGGTGAGATCCCAGGAGGGTTTCTCCCTGTGTTGTTCTCTGGTTTTCTCCTGCAAAGGGGCAGGACTTGAGTTCAGCCTGTATCTTGGCTCACCTCACAATTACCTTTCAACAAAACCTCCCATATATATATATATATATATATATATTTAAAGATTTATCTATTTTTTTGAAAGTCAGAGTTAAGAGAGAGAGAGAGAGAGATCTTCTATCTGCTGGTTCACTCCCCAGATGGCTCCAATGGACAGAACTGGGCCAGGCTGAAGCCAGGAGTTTCTTCTGGGCCTCCCATGTGGGTGCAGGGTCTCAAGCACTTGGGCCATCCTCTGCTGTTTTCCCAGGCTCATTAGCAGGGAGCTAGATCAGAAGTAGAGCAGCCAGGACTCGAACCAGGGCCCATATGGGATGCCGGCACTGCAGGCAGCAGAAACTGGCCTATTTATGAGGCGGTGAGTGGTGCCTCTCCGGGCATGAAGCCCCCTGGGAATTTTATGACACCTCCATCAATTCCACATGGAGTTCAATCTCCGTATTTTTCACAGCATCTTTTCTCATAGGTCTAGGTGAAGCAGGTGTATCTCAGGAAAGGGGGCATTTTGATTGACAAGTAAGAGGACAGAATAACACATGAGGTTAGGGCACCAGACCTAACGAGCTGCCTGCCCAGACCTGTAGCAATTCCTCCAGGTCAGGAGAGAGCAATCCTGGATGACCACGCAGGGCACGGAGTTAGCTCAGGACCAACGCTGAACACGCATGTGCTGTGCGAGCTGAGAAGCAGCTGAGAAAACTCGAGAGGCACAAAAGACGCAAAGCATTCAGGGTGGGTGTGGGAGTCATGGAGACCAGCAGAGTGTCTGCCGCATCTCAGATGCCAGACCGCGCTTAAAATAAACCACAGCACAGCAGACTGACTCCTAGGGCAATGGATGGGAGACGGGTAACAGCTGGGCCAAAGGAAGTGGTAGGCAGATGAGCTGTTCCCAGTCATGCGGTTTGTTTTTAAAATTAATTTATTTTTATTTATTTGAAAGGCAGAGTTACAGAGAGAGACAGAGAGAGAGAGAGAGAGAGAGAGAGAGAGATCTTTCATCCACTGGTTCACTTCCCAGATGGTCTCAATGGGCAGGGCTGGGCCAGGAGCCAGGAGCTTCTTCCGCATCTCTCATGTGGGTGCAGGGGCCCAAAGACTTGGGCCATCTTCCACTACTTCCCCAGGCCACAGCAGAGAGCTGGACTGGAAGTGGAGCAGCAGGGACATGAACCGGCACCCATGTGGAATGCTGGTGTTGCAGGCGGCAGCTTAATCTAACACGCCACAGCGCTGGCCCCATGTGTTTTTATTTTGACATTTTGTTCTTGGTGGACTCCCTGCGTTATAGGTAGAAAGGCTCAACAGTCAGCTAGAATTTGGGGCAAATTTTTAGAAACAAAGTTAGCAATAGTTCTTCAATATTTAAAAACACAAGAGTACTTCAAAGTGTTTGTGGAAAATGGAATAAAAAGGCAAGTTTTCATGGATGCAAAATTCTTTTTAAAAAACTTTTAGGGCCGGCGCCGCGGCTCAACAGGCTAATCCTCCGCCTTGCGGCACCAGCACACCAGATTCTAGTCCCGGTTGGGGCCCCGGATTCTGTCCTGGTTGCCCCTCTTCCAGGCCAGCTCTCTGCTATGGCCAGGGAGTGCAGTGGAGGATGGCCCAAGTGCTTGGGCCCTGCACCCCATGGGAGACCAGGAGAAGCACCTGGCTCCTGCCTTCGGATCAGCGCGGTGCGCCGCCATTGGAGGGTGAACCAACAGCAAAAAAGGAAGACCTTTCTCTCTGTCTCTCTCTCACTGTCCACTATGCCTGTCAAAAAAAAATTTTTTTTAGGCCAGTGCCGCAGCTCACTAGGCTAATCCTCCACCTGCAGCACTGGCACCCCGGGTTCTAGTCCCGGTTGGGGCACCAGTTCTGTCCCGGTTGCTCCTCTTCCAGTCCAGCTCTCTGCTATGGCCCAGGAAGACAGTGGAGGATGGCCCAAGTGCTTGGGCCCTGCACCTGCATGGAGACCAGGAGGAAGCACCTGGCTCCTGCTTTGGATCAGCACAACGCGCCGGCCAGAGCAGCCATTGGAGGGTGAACCAACGGAAAAGGAAGACCTTTCTCTCTGTCTCTCTCTCACTGTCTAACTCTGCCTGTCAAAATATATATTTTTAATATTTATTTATTTATTTAAAAGACAGTTATAGAGAGGCAGAAGCAGAAAGAGAGAGAGAGAGAGAGAGAGAGAGGTCTTCCATCTGTGCTTCACTCCCCAAATGGCCACAATGACCAGAGCTGGGCCAATCAGAAGCCAGGAGCCAGCAGCTTCTTGCTGGTCTGCCATGGGGGTGCAGGGGTCCAAGGAGTTGGTCCATCTTCTACTGCTTTCCCAGGCCACAGCAGAGCTGGATCAGAAATGGAGCAGATAGAACTTGAACCAGCGCCCATATGGGATGCTGGCACTGCAGGCACCGGCTTTCCACCACAGTGCAGGCCCCTCTTTTTTGAAATCTATGCATATGAAGAATCTTCAGAAAGTTCATTAAAAATGTACATTATGAAAAAACTATGCATGAATTTGTTTTGGCACCCAAAGGAAATTATCTTTTAATTATATTTTCCATGAATTCAAAAAATGTATTTTTTTAAATTTATTTGAAAGGCAGTAACAGAGAGAGAGAGAGAGAGATTTCCCATCACTGATTCACTCCCCAACTGGCTGCAGAGCTGAACCAGGCCAGGCTGAAGCTGGAAGCCGGTTACTCCATCCGGGTTTCCCACATTGGTGGTGGGAACTCAAGTACTTGGGCCACCAGGCGCAATGGCAGGAAGCTGGATCAGAAGCAGAGTAGCCAGGACTTGAACCCAGCACTCCGTTCCAAGCAGCAGCTTAACCTGCTGTGTCACAACTCTCGCCCCTTCCATGACCCTCTGGAAGTACTCTCATAAATGTGTTTTTGGCTCCGGCAGCATCTGTCCCAGGGTTTCACACTTGGATACCCTTAAAAAAATTCACCCATGTTCATATATGAAGACATCCACAGAAACATTTGGGGCAACTACAAAACCTAGGACGTGGTCTCGGCGCCCATCCATAGGAGGCTGCTCCATCAGGTGTATGGCCACATACTAAAGTTCTGTGTACTCCTAAAGTTGTATTGATGAAATGCCTGAAGTCTGTAGATCTTAAATAAAAGGTTTCTAGGGGTCAGTGCTGTGGCATAGCTGGTAAAGCCGCCGCCTGCAATGCCGGCATCCCATATGGAAACCGGTTAGAGTCCTGGCTGCTCCACTTCCGGTCCAGCTCTCTGCTATGGCCTAGGAAAGCAGGAGAAGATGGCCCCAAGTGCTTGGGTCCCTGCACCCTTGTGGGAGACCCGGAAGAAGCTCCTGGCTCCTGGCTTCGGATCGGCGCAGCTTGGGCTGCTGCGGCCAAATGAGGAGTGAACCAGCAGATAGAAGACCTCTCTCTCTCTCCTCTCTCTCTCTCTCTCTCTCTCTCTCTCTCTCTCTCTCTATCTCTATCTCTGCCTCTTCTCTCCCTGTATAACTGTGACTTTACTGTAAAATAAACAAATTAAAAAGAAAGAAAGAAAGAAAGAAAGAAAGAAAGAAAGAAAGAAAGAAAGAAAGAAAGAAAGAAAGAAAGAAAGAAAGAAAGAAAGGCAGAGTGATAGACACCTTCCATCTGCTGGCTCAAGCCCCAGATGGCTGCAATGGTGGGGGCTGGGCCAGACTGAACCCAGGAGCCTGGAAATCCATTTGGGTCTCTTAGTGGGTGGCAGGGGCCCAAGCACTTGGGCCATCATCTGCTGCCTTCTCAGGATTCAAACTGACACTCCCAAGGGGGCAGGCAGGCACCCCTAGCTGCAGCTTAACTGTCTGTGCTACAACACCCACCCCCACCGCAACCCCTACACCCCAAAAATGTGCACGTTTTTGAAGCACAAGCTTGTGAAGTGAAATGCCCAGTTTCACCTAGTGCCACCTGCACCTTACAACCTTGTGCGCCTCCTTTTGCCGATCTGCCTGCCACGAAAGCAGATTACCACAATTACTGCTGTAGTGGCTCACTCATGAAAAGCAGGCTACCACAATTACTGTTGTAGTGGGTCACACCTGGAAGTCTTAGAAGGCGGAAGCTCTTCTCTCTGAGATGCTGCAAGGCTGTGAAGACTGACAGGAGCCTGGAGGGGCTCCATTCTGGGCTTTTGCTACTTAGAGTGCAGCTCTGGGACCAGCAGCACCGCTGTCACTCAGACATTCCCTGGAAATGCACACTGCCGGGCGCCCAGCACACAGATTGAACCAGAATCTGCACTCTGCAGGATTCCTAGGTGGGAAGCCACACGCTGGCCCAGAGGCTCACCCCTGGTGCCATGCTGTGCTCACCAAGATGCACACACAGAAGCCCAGTCTCCAGGGTAAGCCTCCTGCATGGGAGATGCCAAGGTGCCTGTGTGTGCAATTGAGAATCCTGCACAACAAACCACATCCCCTCCTTCCTGCTCCCTCAAAGACAATGTCTCAAATAACCACTCAAATTCATAGGCCAGGTACCAGATACCAATCACCCTGCATTGTGGTTTGAATAGGATTTGGCTCCCCACACTCAGGCGTAAATTTATACCTCAAAGTTGGGCGAGCATTTGGTTGCAACAGTTAAGCTGCTGCAAGAGACCCTGTATCCCATATCTCAGTGCTTGGTTAAAGTCCCGACTGCTCTGCTCCTTATCCAGCTTCCTGCTATTGCACATTCTGGGAGGCAGCAGACGATGGCTCAAGTACTCAGGTCCCTGCCACCCACGCGGGAGACCTGGATGGAGTTCCTGGCTCCTGGCTTCATCATGGCCCAGCCTTGGCTGTTGCAGGCATTTGGAGAGTGAACCAGCAGATGGGAGAGCTCTGTCTTTATCTCTATGCCTTTCAAATAAAATGAAAACAAAGTCTTAGGAAAACAGTTCATGATTAATGTTAACAATTGATGGATTAAGGACAGAGACTTGGTCTAGTTACAACATTCAGGGCTGGGTTAGTGGGAGATTCCTGGGTCATTAGGGGCTTGCCCTTGGATGCTACTTCTTTCTCATTTTATAATAATCTTTTTATCATTGGTAATATTTATTTTTAAAAAGTATGTTTATTTGAAAGGCAGCATTACAGAGAGAGAGCAAGAGATTGATCTTCCATCTGCTAGTTCACCCTCTAGATGGCTGCCAACAGGTCCAGCTCAGGCTGGACCACATGGGTTCAGGGGCCCAAGCACTTGGGCCATCCTCCACTGCTTTCCCAGGCGCATTCACAGGGAGCTGTATCAGAAGTGCAGCAGTCTGGACTTGAACCAGGGCCCATATAGGATGCTGGCACTGCAGGCAGTAGCTGAACCCACCAAGCCACAGCACCAGCCCCCAGGGGCTTGTTCTTGTTGTTTCTTATTTATTTAGTGACAGATTAAATTATTTTAAAGTCAGTTTCATCCCCCATGATGGTCAGCCTCTCGTTCCACAGCCTGGGCAGGTCTACAGTCACCCAGGATGCCAGCAGGTATTGATAGGTCTCTACTCCTGTCTTTCCCTGACCACACCCAACACAGAGCATGGTGAACCTGGGCCTTCGCATCCTGTCTAACAGATGAGAAGACCGAATCTTAGGATTTAAATACCTTTCCAGCTGCCGACAGCTGCTTAAGCTCTCAACACTGCTATGATATAGTCATTTGTTTCACCTAATTCTCTCATTACCGTATGACCTTTCTGTGGTAAGAGCTGCCATTCTGGGGCCAGTATTGTGGCAGAGCAGTAGAGCCGTTCCAACACCAGCATCCCATATGGGCACTGGTTCTGTCCCAGCTGCTCCACTTCTGATCCAGCTTCCTGCTAATGTGCCTGGGGAAGTAGTGGAAGGTGGCCTATGTGCTTGAGCACCTGTCACCCACGTGGGAGACCCGGATAGAGTTCCTGGCTCCTATGGCCCAGCCCTGGCCATTGCAGCCATTTGGGGAATGAACCAGCACATGGAAAAATCTGTCTCTCTCTGTCTCTCCCTCTCTGTAACTCTGCCTTTTAAATAAATAAACATGTTTTTAAAAACCTGTAATTCTTTTTTTTAAGATTTTATTTATTTATTTGAAAGTCAAAGTTACACAGAGAGAGAAGGAAAGGCAGAGAGAGAGAAAGTCTTCCATTCCTCTGGTTCACTCTCCAATTGGCCACAATGACTGGAGCTGTGCCCATCCGAAGGCAGGAGCCAAGAGCTTCTTCCGAGTCTCCCACACGGGTGCAGGGGCCCAAGCACTTGGGCCATCTTCTACTGCTTTCCCAGGCCACAGCAGAGAGCTGGATCGGAAGTGGAGCAGCCGGGGCTCGAAGAATTACAGGTAGTGTCTTTACCTGCTACGCCACAGCGCCGACGCCTGTAATTCTTTCTTGATCTTCAGGGCCCAGTTTGAAACAGGAGCTCCATAAATATTGTATAAAATGAAAGGCATCATTAGCTAGACCCACGCACAACAAAAGGTTGATGGGTAAAAATATATAAGCACGAGACATAGGTCAGAAAAAGCAGGAGCCGGATGACAAGGTCAGCTTTTCCCTCCGTAGGATGGGGTTAGGAGGGGAGCAGGTGCCACCTCTTGTTTTACCTGAAAGCCTGGCCTCAAGCCTTTGTCATTCTGACCTTGCACCATATCCAGTCTCCAGGTCATGGTCAGAGCTGTCCGTGCCAACATCCCCAGGGCAGGGCGTGGGCGAGAAGCTGGAGCTAACAGAACACACTTGTCTTATCCAGCCTCTGTTTCAGCCACAGTCCCCAGCCAGCACCCACCTGCACAGAACGCAAAGTGTGCTCCCCAGAACCTGTAAAGCAGCTAAGAATTAGGCCTGTTTGCACCACACTGCAGCCCACCAAAAATCCCCAGCTCCGCCCTGCCTCCCACACAAGCTCTTCCTCATCCTTAACCCCACATACCCGGGTCCCACAAAAAAACCAGCACGAGAGATCAGTGAGTTACTCTGATGTTTATTTTAATGCATCTTAGTCCACACAGTTGGTATAAAATCAGAAAAAGCAAAGCAAAATAATAATAATAATAATAAGGGTCTGGAGTCTTAGCATCGGAGGGCACCGTATTTACACGTACAGTTGGTGGCCGGTACAAGTCATTGCCAGACAGTCCTTGGAGGCACAGAACATTCTAGACCTGGCCAAGCCCCGGGGAACGCACCATCCCGGGGGAAGAAGGGAGGGGTCTAGATGCCAGTCCTGCAGCTCCGCCCGTAAGAGAAAAGTGCGAGTGATGAGAGCATTAGAATTTATTCATTATAGGAATAGCGGCAGCCTAGCTAGGTACAGAAGCGGTCTTAAACCATTTATATTACACGGAATTATTCAGGCCTCCTTTAGGGCGTAAAATTGTTAATTGAATTTCCAGTGAGTCGTTTAGAGGATTAGTGAGAATAAGGAATGGTAGATACATAGCACCATGTCATGGATTTCTTGTCACTGCCTGCTCACTGACATGGAGAGGACTCCACGCGCAAGGGCAGGTGTCCCAGGGGCCAGGGCGGCGTCTTCGCCACGGTTGCTGTTCAACGCGCAGGGACACCCATCATCAAGGGCTTTGGGGCCATTGTTTTGTTTCTTTCTTTTTTTTTCTTCCCCACACTTTGGTTTTCTAGGAGGTGGAGTGGGAGGGAGGTATCTTCTTTCAGATGAAAGGGAGGGGACCAGATGATGTTCTACTTTCTTTGGGGGCAAAACAAAATTTAAAAAAAAAAAAAATCAAAAACAAAAGTACTGAGCTTGATTATACTGTTAGGATGTCAGGTTCCTTAGCTACTTCTTTAAGGTTCAACACGAGCCTGAATGTCAACAGAGAAGCCGAATACTACTATGTACATATATGTAAAAAGTGTTATAAATAGGTTTTATAAACCATAGATATTATATACATCTTCGATCGACAGCAACTGCTTTCTATTTGGTTTGGATTCACTTGGGGCTGTTGGGGCTAGCGCTTTTAACTTTTTTCTTAGTTTCTGGTTTCTTTCCTCCCTTGCCTGGGTAAGCTCGGAGCCTCGGACGCACGCACACACGCGCGCGCGCACGGGGTCAGGGTGCCTCATTCGCGTTTCCGCAAGATCACGTAGACTACGCCGCTGAGGAGGGCCAGCGGGAAGGCCACCCAAGCCAGGATGTAGGCGAAGCCGTAGGAGTAGTCCGAGTTGAGATGCCACTCCGTGTGCCGCACCGTGTAGATGGCCGCCGCGCTCATCACGCACAGACCTGCCAAGGAAGGCACACGCTGCGTGACCGAGAGCTCACGGTAGGGGGCGCCCTCGCATGCACCCAGACACCCCCAGCACCGCCTGGGGAAGCACAATTCCACCTTGGGAGGCATCTGCTGTCAGGTGCAGAATGCAGAGGAAGCACCCGGAGGTGTGGGAGGATGGAAAAGAACCTGCTGTCCACTGCCCACCTGGGCTGTCTTGGCCATTTCCGGTCAAGGGTCTCCAGCCCATTTCTCTCCAACTGTCCCCAGTTCCCAGGTCACACTGCCCAGGTGTGGGCAGTGAGTGAGTGAGCGTTCAGGCTACAGGATCCACCAGCCCATCTTGTTCCCGGTGTGGTTGGCCTTGGAGAGCCCTGGTAACCGGTGACCCACTCTACAAATGGGCAATGGCACAGTCCGAAATGATCAACAGGTGAAATGACCGTGATTGGATTTGTGCTGTGGGCCTGGTGCAGACAACAGGGGCCTCCAGTGCCCTCAGCAGGGCTGCCCTGTGGGAGGTGCAGCAACCAAAGCCCACAGGCACTGTTGGGCAGCAGCCAAAGGTGAGGACGGCGCAGGAGGAAGGGGTTGATTAGTGTGGGAGCAAAGCTGTTGAGGAAGGAGACTCTCGCCACCCAGCTCCATCCCACCTGGGGGCCCCCGGGATTGGGCTTGAAGCTCGTCAGAGGCACAGGTAGATCTGGCCACCCTCCCTAAACACCAGTGATGTGAGAGGGAGAAGAAAAGCCTCCACCTTGAGCCCCAGGCAGCAGCCAACCCAGCGGCCCATGCCCATGTGACAGTCAGTGTGCCTTGTGGGGCGGGGGAGGAACGGGGATTGGTGATGTCAGAAGCCCAGTGAGGAGTCGCACAAAGCCCAGTCTGTTCCCTCCTGAAAACAGGGTCTTTGAGAAGCTGTGAGTGACTCTATTATGAATCCAGCACACCGCGTAGGATTCATGTGGTTCCAACGCGCCCCACGGCCAGGACCACCTACATCTAACCTCACTGCTATTTGGGCTATTTCTCAGGACACTGCAACTTTGTTTGAACAAAATGCAGAAGTGGAACTGTGTCCACTGATAAGACTGGCCTGAGGCAGCCCGGAGGAGAAAATGCCCACTTAGGGGGGCCACTGGCGAGAAGGCCACACCGTGGTCTTGGAACAACAGGGGTATGGGGAGCAGGACCTGCTACCTACAGGAAGTCCAGGAGACAGTCTATGTCACAAGCATGCACTTCTGATTTCCTGGAACACGCTTTCCTTGCCTTTGGAGTTTCTCAGTATCTCTTGCCTCTCTCCAACAGGCTCATTCTTGTCTTGAAGAAATATCAGAGGGGACGACGTTGTGGGAATTGTGATGCCAGCATCCCCAATCAGAGCACAGGTTCGAGTCCTGGCTGCTCCACTTTCGATCAAGCTCCCTGCTAATGCACCTGGGAAGGCAGTGGATGATAGCTCAAATAGTGCATCACCACCACCCATGGGGGAGACCAGGATGGAGTTCCTGGCTCCTGACATTCAGACTGGCCCAGACTGTTGCAGCCATTTGGGAATTGAATCAGCAAATATAGAGAGAAAAATATCTTCCATCTGCTAGTTCATTCCCCAAGAGGCCACAACAGCCAGAACTGAGCCAGGCCAAAGCCAGGAGCCAGGAGCTTCATCCCAGTCTCCCATGTGGGTGGCAGGTGTCTAAGCACTTGGACCATTCTCCGCCGCTTTCCCAGGCCATTAGCAGGGAGCTGCATCGGAAGTGGAGCAGCCGGGACACAAACTGGTGCCCATATGAGATGCTGGCACCGCAGGCAGCAACTATATCCACCACAATGCCAGCTCCGGAAAAAAATTTTAGAGCCTGACCCACAACAGAAAAAAAAAAAGGAAGCTCAGCCATGGAAGACAGCCAGGTGTGACAGAAGGCTTACAAGACAAGACAATGCTTATCGTGTGTGTAAAGCTTCCGAGGGGCGGTGTCTGACCAGTGCCAGTGTGAAAGTGCCCTGGCAGCCACGTGGAAAGCAGCTGTGCCCTGATGTCATGGGCAGAGAGAAAGCATCGGGTTCTGTGCTTGGCCCCGAGGGGCCAGGAGCGGCAGGATACACAAGCGCAGTGACTAACCAGATGGCTGCACCTGCACAGCTTTCATCCTCACAGACTCCCCCAAACGAAGGAACCCGAGCTTAACTGCCATCAGCAATAAGTTTAGATGCCCACGAATTCAGAGGAAAACACCTGCTTTCTCTATTGGGAGTCTGATGTTTCAAGGAAGATGCGAGTGGTAGTATTACAAGATTGCCTGTACACCCAGAAATATAGAAAAGAAAAGCTCTTTGGCTAAGGGCTATCTGTCTGAACCTTGAGAATCCCTTATCCAACATTCTTGGGACCAGAGGTGTTTCAGATGTCAGATGTCTTCAGATCTTGGACTATTTGCACATAGAGAATGAGCGATCTTGGGGAGATGACTCGAATCCCACCACAAAACTCATTTCTGTTGCAAACACATAATTTTATGGAATATTTTTTAATAATTGTGTGCATCAAACATGGGATCACAGTATGGAATTTTCCATTTGTGGCATCAGGTTGGTGCTCGAGAAGTTTTGAATTTGGAAACATCTGGACGTTTTGGATGAGGGATGCTCACCCTGCCATCCCCCAAAGTCAAACATTTCTCCTAGAGGACTGTGCCTTGCCTTCTCAGCACCTACTAGGTGGAGATGCATCACAATCTCTATGGGTAAACGAGGTCCCAGCACACAGACAGGTGTTCTGCGCCCCCACAGACGAGCAAGCTGAGGGTTGGCAGGGACCGGGACCCCTGGGAGGGGCCTCGGCCTGGCAGCAAAGGTCAGCTTTAAATGGAAAAGCATGGATCTTACACAGACAACATCAAGGTGCTGAGCGTTCAAGTGCAAGACTGCACACCTGTCTCAGGGTGGTTAGCTCTGCCACCTACCCCTGCCAGTTCTCCCCATGGTCCTTTGGGTTAGAAGGTCTGAAGTGCCATTAATACAGAGGGCAATCACCGATGAGCCATCACCCAGAACCTTCGGGAGGGGGCGATCACAGGTCAAGGCCAGCAAACAAGGAAGTCTTGACACTTCTTTATCATCCCCATTGCCCTTGGTGCAATGAGCGCCTACTGCCTACAGGCTCTGCTCTCCCCGGCTGAGTAGAGGCAGCAAAGCAAATGAGACACAGCTCCTATGTTCAAGGAGTTACGTGTCCAGAAGACACCCCTGGACACTTTGAACACAGTGTGATGGAATTCGATAAGGGAGGAGAAACACAGCAGATGCCCTGAGGTCATAGATGGGCACTGGGTCCAAACTGGAAAAGCCTTCATGGAACACAGGGGCTTGAGCTGAGACTACAGGATGTGTAAGAGGTAGGAGGTGAGCAGAGGTGAGGATTCCAGGTGGATGGAAGAGAAGATGTGAGGTGAGAAAAGCCAAGAGCTCTTGGTAGATAGGGGGTCACAGCTGGAACCCCTGAGCCAGGCTCTCTGCCCAAGAGGCCAGGCAGCTCACTAAGGGCCAGGAAGGGGGAGCTTGAAGATACGTTTGAAGGGCAGCCTCTGAGAAGAGAATCGTCATCAGCGGCAGGTTCTGGAAAGATCGACCTGACTGCCAGTGTAGGAAGCAGATTTGGGAGCTGGGACAAGGCAGGTGACCCAAAGATGAGGAGGAGACTTGCACACAGCTGCCATGCTGTGGGTAAAGGTGGGGGAGAAGAGACAGGTAGACACCCATGGAGGGCACCACACAGCAGCAAGACTCAGGAGGAGCCAGGGGCTGGGGTGAGGGTGGGACGAGGGCAGAGCGTCACCACTGCAGTGGGTGACTGGGAACAGGGATGCCTTGGCAGGCAAGGGGATCAAACTTCAAGGACTAAGTGGCCAACACCAAAGAATGCAGGCAAAAAGAGGGAGTGGTTCTGGCTAATTGAAGACTTCCCACTGCACCTTGCACAAGCACTTTGATTTCAGAGCCCAAGGTGGAAGCCAGAGTGCAAGTGGCTGGAGACCCCAGGATGGCCGGGTGGCGGAAGATGCAGCCAAGCGCTGCTTTGATGGCTGGACCCCACCTCCTCTTCAGGGCAACGAGGGGGTAGGGTGGGAGGAAGCTGGGAGGAAGCTGGGAGGCTGTGACTGTGCTTCCAGCCCGGTTTCCATTTCCAGCATCCAAATGACCATCGCTGTCTATAAGGCTACCATGGCATCACTGGGTGCCGATGTGGGCAAGAGCAGAGAGAGACACTCAGAACCCCGGGTTCCTTACGAGAGTTTCTAAGGGAGCTACTTGATTTCAGGTGTCTTTGAATCGCTCCCAACAAGGAGGGCTGCTGTGTTTGCCTTCACTTCCTGCCAAACTCTTTTATTCTAATTGCCCATATTGATTTATGTACAACACATAAACAAAGAAGTGGGATGCACTCGGGAGTGTCCTTCGATCCTCTTTCCTGTAAGGAGCGAATACACCAAGATCTGCAAAGTCTTTCTTTCCAGGTCTGTATCTGTAAGAAATTCTTGATGCATCCCCATCTTGTCCAACACAACCCGACAGAGTGGAGGCAAGGATGACCATAGACGGTGATGGGTTCTGACAATAAGAAGGGCTCCAAAATCCAGAGTCAGTTTGTTCTTTCCCCAGAAGAGGGCCTGGAAGAATCTAGAGCCCATGAAGGGGACCCAGCTTGTCTATGGAGGCATAGCCTGGAGGATCTCACAGTGGGCTGAGGCGCCAGGGAACTGGCTGCACCAGTGGTTCCCAGTCCGAGATGTACAGCAGAGTTACTGAGGGATGTGCAGGAAATGAGATGCTCTGTGGATGAGGACTGGGCAGCACTGGTTTTTTCTTGAAAGCCCTCCAGCTGGGTTTGCCAGTGCAGAGTTAGAGTTCAGGAAGTGGCTAACCAACACATAGGTAATCCAGGAGAGAGGATTCTGAAATGGGAAGCCTGTGGCTTTTCACAAACTGGGGAGAGGATGACGTGGTGAATCAGGGAGTCCTCTGACTGTACAGAGAGCTGTCCGGTAGAGAGAGGCAGAGGAGACAGCTCCTAAGCCTAAACTCAGCTCCTAGAGCCCAAGGTACCTCTCATCTGCTTTGGCTGCAAGCTCCTGGGTGTGAGCTATAAAGACCACAACCGGACCCTCCAGAGGGACCCTGTGCAGAGATAACCCAGCCTGTGACAGCCACTCATGAGACTCAGTAGAGATTCCAGTGGTTTCCACTAAAAAGGCTTCAGTGCTTTGAAGAGATATTTGCTCTGCAGGCAGCCAACTACTAGCGACCGTGCCTTCCTGGTAGGTGCCTCCTTGGACATGGCATCCCACGACTGGATACTGCTTTCCTCTTGTCTCTCTCTTCCTTCCTTCCTTCTCTCTAGTTATGTTTGCTGATTGGTTTAGCTCTTCTGTCTTCTTCCTTGATGTTAATCTTACTAGGTTTCCCATAGTTCTCATCTCCCTAGTCAACTGTTTCTTAGCTGGCCATGAGTTGGGACACACCATGACCAAGCTGCTTTGGAATTGTCTCAGGCAGAAGGAATTAGAAACCTCAAGTGGAATCCCTACCCCTCTCGGCTCTCAGCTTGCGTGGAAAAGACCCTATGGCCAGCAGATGCGATATTCTAGCTATCCGAGGCCACCCAGGCAATCAGTTTCCAGATCACCAGGACTGGAGTTTTAACCACCGAAAGCTGTACAGTCTAGGACTTACAAATGCCATTTGTTATTTTAGCTTAATTCGAGAATGCGTCCTATTCAAATACGGACCACAAGCTGATCACTGAAAAACTGGGTCTTGTGAAAGACATGCAGCTAGATTTGAAGGGGATAAGCGAGACAAAGAAAGAGCAAACCATGGGCTTTTAGATTCAGGGGTTCCTCGGGCAGAGTTCTAAAATGCTGGTATTGAGTTCAGAGGAGAAGCCAAAGAGCAAGGCAAGTGTGGATTCGTAAACACTCTTGGGGGAGACCAGCTCAGTCCCCAGGGGTGTTTGGCTGCAATGACCACTTGTGTGATCTTTTGGCTCTTAGCTCTGGACTTTGCTAAAAGGACACGGTTACAGAATTTAAAGTTGAACTCTCTCAGTTGGAGGAGCTACCTATTTTGGGAAGCCCCTTCACATAACTTCATCCTCCTCAGGCTGAGGTTTTGTTTGGCAAGTTCTAGTTCAGATGTACTTGGGCACACGTGGAGGTTCTGATCCACAAACTCGGACCACCAATAGAATCCCACACTACTTCTGCCCCTTACTTCTCACCAATGCCCTGCAGAATTAGACAGTTGGAAGTCAACAGACAGAAGGACCAGAGCCAACAAAGCAATATGTTAGCCAGAATCCAGAGGCGAGGTTGAAAGATGTCACCCTCTGTGATGGAAGCTTCTAGAATTCTGCACACCGGGCCTTTGAATAACCAGTCTAATGAGGAAACGTGAGGACATATTAGGGAGGAGATCAAGGGAGCCTCTCATAGGTTTTCATGAGCTGTCATGGTCCCCCTCTTTGGAAATGATGGCATTACACAAGGGTGCCAGAATGAGGAGGCAGTAAATCAAAGCCAGTGGACTCCAGGACCTGGACAGGAGGAGGGTAAGAGCTGTCAGTGTGGCTTCACCACCACTCACAGGAGGAAGACACACACTGGGCTGTGAGCCTGCCAGCCACTGGCACAGCAGGGCCAGCTTCTCACCTGGAGCAGAGATGTCTCTTGGGAGGGGTAACGGAATCTACAAGGAGCCAGCCCTCAAGACCTGCCTGTTCTCTGACATCCTCAGTGTTGCGCTCCAATTCTGTGTCTACACTGCAGCTCCATTCTTAATGATCCATCTGGCTAGGGTGGGTGGGAAGCTTCCCTGCAGAGAATCTCTTTCCTGTGCACTTATTCCATGCAGACGCGGAGCGCCCCCAAGGTCTAGGTCATGGGCACACACACACACACACCCAGACCTACACTTTATGCAAGGCATCCACCAGGCAGATTCCCAGCGTCAGTCTTTCTGGGGCCACAGTCTTCTGTTAAAGCAATCCCTCCGCAGTCGCCATGGATCGGCCCGGCGTCCCTGGGAGCCTCGCCATCCCCCAACTTACCAGCCAGGATCTGGAAGACTCCCGTGATGTAAAAGCGGCCGCCCTTGGTGAGGGTGAAGAGCTGGCAGAAGAACAGGAACAGGGAGAGGACGCTGAAAATGATGGACAGGATCATGGTGGCCTGGACCGACTGCAGCCACTCTGCAGGGAGAGACACTTGGTTAGGAAAGTGCACCCTGGTCTGGAGGGCTCAGCCACGAGGCTGACAGCTTCGTTTCCTAGCAGAGCTCACCCAGTTCACTTGCACACCCTAAAAAGGCACTCTTTATTTAACCGTTCCTTTTGGAAGGCAAAAAAAAAAAATACCTACATAATACACATTTAACTGTGGACATTTTAGGGAAAGGCGCTAAGAAAACACCTATGATTCCACCACTAAGAGTTAACTTGAGGGGCCAGCATTGTGGCCTAGCGGGTAAAGCCGCTGCCTGCAGTGCCGGCATCCCATATGGACGCCAGTTCGAGTCCTGGCTGCTCCACTTCCGATGCAGCTCTCTGTTATGGCCTGGGAAAGCAGTGGAAGATGGCCCAAGTTCTTGGGCCCCTGCACCCATGTGGGAGACCCAGAAGAAGCTCCTGGCTCCTGGTTTTGGATCGGCATGACTCCAGCCATTGTGGTCATCGTGGGAGTGATCCATCAGATGGAAGACCCTCTCTCTTGTCTATAACTTTACCTCTCAAATAAATAAATAAAATCTTTTTAAAAAAGCGTTAAACTCAAGTTCATATATTGGCTTCCCTTCCCAAATGTGTTACATACATACACAGACGATCCCTGACTTACAATGATGGGGTGTAGGATTTTTTTTTTTTTTTGACTCTACAATGGTATGCATGCAATCTACATGCCATAGGAACTGTAATTAAAAATTTGAATTTTGATCATTTGTTGGGCTGGTGCTTATGTGGGCTGATTTTCTCTGGGCAGCAGCAGTGAGCACAGCCCCCAGTCGGGCCCACAGCCATGAGGGGCACAACCCACACTCCAGGGTGCGTTGCTGAGCTGGGAGATGCAGCAGGTTAGATGGATCAGTGCCTTTTCCACATATGACATTTTCAATTTACATTGGGTTTAGCAAGATGGAACCCTACAATAAGTCAAGATCTATATGTGTTAATAAGCTTGAACCCACCCATTGCCTTTCTCTTTTGTGCCCTCAGGGTGTCTCAAAGGGCTTACGGAACCCCTGTATTCCAAAAAGAAAAGTTTAAAACCACCATTCCAAATATCATTCAAAATATCCACAAGGAGAGGCAGAGATCCTGGGGAGTCCAAACTGGCTTTGCAGAAAGCTGGAAGGAAACGCACATGGCAACACGGGTGCTCTCTGCAGGTGTGGAAACCCACTGGTTCTGCCAAGCTGTGTCTCTGTCTCACGGAGTCCTACTCCTGGCCATCGTCCCCAGCTCACAGCAGTGTGTGCTCAGTCATATCTCTCTTAATCATCTTAGACAAACCCTGCCATCTTTCAATTGAAATTCAGGCAAGGAAGGAAGCAGCCCTGTAGCATCTCCAGTTCGGCTTCTGCTACAAATAGACCTGGGCACCTTCACCACCATCTGAACTACTAAAAACCCACCCCAGCGTGATGGTTTTAAAAAGCACACATCAGGGCTTGGCACACTATTCAAGGCTGTGCAATCTGGATGGTTTACAATGAATAGCTGATGAAGACAAACCTCTGTAGAGTCGCGAGCAGCTCACGGCAGAATGTTTAGGGTGCTGAGTAGGGTAACTGTTCTTTGCCTTTCATACAGGATTTTTCCAGACAGAGACTGGAAGCACTTGCAAGTTGGAAGAAACCTGAGAAATCCACTAATACAGCTCCCCTGCACTGAAAGAGATTTCCAGAGAAGTCTGGAGAAGCCCAAGCAGCACAGGCTAACCCCTGATTCCAGCCCCGTTCTCTTTCCACTATAACACCATATACGTTTCTTTAATTGTTTTTCAACTTCTTTGTCAATTTAAGTAGGAAACGGATGCTTCATGGGCTGTGAGCCATCCTGATTGCATTTTCAGAGATGCTGAATTGAATCTCTTTGTCTGCACTCAGCACGGGTTGGGGGGTTCCTCCAGAGGAGCACTGTGCAATAATGCTATGCTGACATAATATAATTTTTTAAACTAATTATCTAGCACTCTGGTAGATGCAGCTGAAGACACAAGGAAACCTGAGACCCAAATATGAAACTAGAGCAAGCAGAGTGCTTCACCTTGGCCGAGAAACGCCCTCAACATGCACTCCAGCGAGAGGCCCGGCTGCCGGAGGTGATACCCTGGGTTCCCTTCGCCAACCCTGAGATCTTTGCCCTCACCTTCATGCCCACTATCTCTAGTAGCAGGAACCACTATTCAGCATCACAGGTGGAGAAAACTTCAAATTTTTGTTACCTAAATCGTGCCTGAAACTTGTCTTATCAATCATGTGAACTCTAGTCCCAACCCAATTACAACAGAGTTATAACAGAGTTATTGTGCCATAAAGAGTTTCTCAAATCAGATAGAGACATACAAGAGATGCTCCTAAAACAGAAGGCAATAGGGGCCCAACAAAGTTTTCATCCAGGGAGCGCTGGGTGAGCCCCAGCTGTTTTGAGCTAAATCCTCTGATTGGCTCTAGGGAAGATGAAGGTGAAGGTTTCCAACCCTAAACGCCATAACTAAGACACACACATGAAGACAGTGCGTCCTCAGGGGCTGATGCTGTGGTGCAGCAGGTTAAGCCGTCACCTGCAGTGTCGACATCACATATGGGCGCTGGTTCAAGTCCCGGCTGCTCCACTTCCAATCCAGCGCCCTGCTAATGCGCTTAGGAAAACAGTGGAGGATGGCCCAAGTGCTTGGGCCCCTGCACTCATGTGGATGACCCCGATGAAGCTCCTGGCTCCTGGCTATGGTCTGGCCCGGCCCTGGCTGTTTAGCCATTTGGAGAGTGAACCAGCAGGTGGATGATCTCTCTCTCTTTTTTTTCTCTCTCTCTCTAACTCTGCTTTTCACATAAATAAATAAATATCTTTTAAAAAAAGAAGTGCATCCAGCTATGTACTGTTAATCACAATGCTGATTGACAAGTCATTCACTATAACACTCAGAGTTTTACTTGGATTAAATCATCCTAGCTTTATTTTGATAAAAGAGATTGACCTAAAACAAATAGCATTGAAAACAAAAAGACTAAGAAAAACCTGCAGGCAAATAATCACGAAGAGAAAGCAGTTAAAGTAATGGTGGCATCCAAAGAAACAATTTAAATTAAAAGGATGCAAGTAGCCAAAGAGGGAAATTTCACAGAGGAAAAACTTGGTTTGTTGACGTTTACTTCCAGTCCACTTGATCTATGACTGAAGAATCAAGGAATGACATAAACCTTTATGCAAATAATAACATGGCCCAGAAAAAAGTATGAAGCAAAAAAACAGTCAAAATAGGAGAGGAAATGGACAAAGCCCCAATTATCAGATAAACTTTAGCTTCCTTCTCCGAATAGATAAATCAGGAAGAATATAGGTTATTTACAGAAGAGGGTTAGCAAATTAGTCTAATATATATATATATATACATATATATATGAAATTTGTGTCCAAATGACAAAGTCTACAAGTTATTTTCAATCATAAACAGGACAGTCTTACAAATCGACTATGTAGTAAACAACAACAACAAAATCCTCAACTCTTAAAGAAAGTAGAAATAAGCACAACATACAACTACAGACAAATGAATCAGAAGATAAAAGCACACTGGACTAAATAAATCCATCAGTTCAAAAACATTCCAAATAATCCCCTGGATAAAGAAAGGAAGATGAAAAGTAATAGTTTCTTCAACAATGAATGACACTGAGGGTTCTGTGGTGAGCTGCAGTCAAAGCTGTTCTCAGAGAACAATGCATATCCCTACATGCATTTACTGGAAAAATGCCCAAAAAAGGATGAGCCAAACTTTCAACTCAAGAATCTAGAAAAAAAATGAAATAAATACAAAACTAATTGACTCTTTAGATGAAAGCAGAGATCAGTCAAACAAAAAACTTTGATAAAATACTTTTAATAAAAATATCTGGCTCTTTGAGAGCAAAATCGATAATGTGAATGACTTTTATTAAACTACATCAAAGAAGCACTAAAGAAACAGAAACATAGCAAATTACTGGATAGAAATGTTCCAGATTGTGAAGATACAAAATAATCTACAAATTCAACCACCAAATGGAACTTGAGAAAATGACCCAAAAAGTCATCTAAAAGACTATAGGCAATAATAAGAAAAATTGTGAGCCAAGCACAATATGAGCAGATGAGAACAAAAATATGATAATACAATAAGAGCAAAAACATAACCAACAAAAAAACTTTACAAAACAGATAAAACCAGTGAGAGAAGATACCACCTACCAGATATCAAACACATATCTATGTCCTTTTTATTGTACCATATACCATGTATTACATTTATTCTATTTATTAAATATATAAATTATATATATGTAATATGAACTTATATAAATATATTTTATTTGTAGATATACACAGCTTATTTTTTTTTTTTTTTTTTTTTTTTTTGACAGGCAGAGTGGACAGTGAGAGAGAGAGACAGAGAGAGAAAGGTCTTCCTTTGCCGCTGGTTCACCCTCCAATGGCCGCCGCTGCAGCCGGCGCACCGCGCTGATCCTGGCAGGAGCCAGGAGCCAGGTGCTTTTCCTGGTCTCCCATGGGGTGCAGGGCCCAAGCACCTGGGCCATCCTCCACTGCACTCCCTGGCCATAGCAGAGAGCTGGCCTGGAAGAGGGGCAACCGGGACAGAATCCGGCGCCCCAACCGGGACTAGAACCCGGTTTGCCGGCGCCGCAAGGTGGAGGATTAGCCTATTGAGCCACGGCGCCGGCTCACAGCTTATTTTTATAATACTAAGTTTTAGCAATACCAACAATGTGGTATTTGTCATAAAGGAAAAAAAAAAATAGGACAGACTCAAGATTGAAAATTGACATAGAAATTAAGTATATAACACACATAGCATATAAACCTGTAGCGAAAAGATGTGCCAGATAAGTGGTGTTGGTTATTCAGGTGATAAAAAATAAAATCGGATCTCCAGCTCATATCATTCACAAAATTAAATTCCAGAAAAAAGAAAGAGCTGAATGTAAAATTAAAACCCATCCAGGGGCTGGCGCTGTGGTGCAGCAGGTTAAAGCCCTGGCCTGAAGTGCCGGCATCCCAGATGGGCGCCAGTTCGAGATCTGGCTGCTCCTCTTCCAATCCAGCTCTCTGCTATGGCCTGGGAAAGCAGTACAAGAAGGCCCATGTCCTGGGGCCCCTGCACCCACATGGGGGACCCGGAAGAAGCTCCAGGCTCCTGGCTTCTGATTGGCGCAGCTCCGGCCACTGCCGCCATCTGGGAAGTAAACCAGCAGATGGAAGACCTCTCTCTCTGTCTCTACCTCTCTCTGTAACTCTATTTTTCAAATAAATAAAATAAACCTTTAAAAAAAAAACCCACCCAGATACATGATTCTCAAAGGAGAAATATGAACAGCCAATAAACATATTAAAAAGTGCTCATCCTGACTAGTAGCAAAGGAATGATAGTGACATCCATGAGGAATGAGACCCCAATTTTTACTCACCAAATTGTCAAAAGCATTTTCTTTTTAAATGCTTTTTAAATCCCTGATGGGCAGCTGTCTACAAGCGCACACTATCACAGGGTCAATAATAATGGCAACATAGTAATCCTTTGTGGCCAGCATTTGGGCCAAATGCAATTAGAATTGGCCATGCCTGTAACTTAACAACTCAACAATGTAACCATTCTAAGCTGGATAAATACTTGAACATATACCCAAAGAGAAACCAATCAGGATGTTCATTTCAGTAACATTTCCACAGAGGAAAACAAATTGGCATATACCTCTGCAATGGAGTAACCTGCAGCACTTAAAAAGGCGTGAGTTAGAAGGCGAATAGCTTTGGAAATAATTCCCAAGGCAATGAAAAAACAAGAGGCATGCATAGCTTGACGTCATTACGTAAACGTAATGACACACCTAGATAGGTGTGTACACACGGGTATGCACGCACATGTTCCTGGAGAAATCAGAGATGAACCGAACTGGGGCGTGCATTCTATTTAACAGTTAAGCTGCTAGTTGGGATGCTGCCTCCCGTATCAGTGCCCAGGACTGAGCCCCGGCTCTGCTCCCATTCCCAGCTCCCTGCGAATGCACACCCTGGGAAGCCCCAGGTGATGGCTCAAGTGTGGGAAGCCTGTATTCAGTTTCTGGCTCCACACTTCAAGCCAGGCACTGTGGCTATTTGGGGAGTGAACCTGCAGATGGGAACTCTCTCTGTTGCGTCTCTCAAATAAATCAGCAAAAGTTTTCTAAAGTAAAATTATTTTTTAAAAAAGACTACCTGTACTGAGCATGTACAGACTTTTTTTCCTCCTTGCTTTAACCCTGTGTTAGCTGTTATAAGTAATCTAGATATGATTTAAAGTCTCTGCAGAGGCGCTGGAACCAGGAATGATTGTATCTGGACTACTGAGATGATTAAAAATCTGTTGAAAAGATCGCTGGTAAGGAAAACGCTGCAGTCAACAACCAGTTCAGACTCAGGCTTCCAGAATGCAGAGACCTGTGGGGCTCCTGAGTAGGATGGGAGCCCCATGTGCCAAAGAGAAAAGAGACTTTTCCAATGCCGCCAGCAGAAGTTAGCAGGGGAGAGAGAGAGAGAGAGAGGAGAGAGAGAGAGCAGAGCCTGGGAGGCAGCAGCCTCCAGCCCAGCCCCCAGCAGGCTGGCTGATGACTCAACAGCCCTCAGTATCCCCGACCACAGGGAGGTCCACCACACCCAGGGGAGAACCCCAAGCTCATTGGACATTGGTCCCCGGCCAGAATCAGTCATCAGAAGTGGCACAGTGGACAGATGGTGGGCAGACATGGACAGTCCACATCACACACTCCAGAAGTGACAGGTGACAAGGGGAGGATCCCAGGCCTGACCCTGCTGGCAGCTTGGTGCTACCGACAGAACAGCTGTCACCTGGCTTTGCCGCCTAACCGCCTGCTTATCAAAGCTTTGGCCTTGAATCCCACTTCTCTACCTTGCACTAACATCTTTCAAAGGGCCGTGGTGATGATCAGACTACAGGGATACTACAAAGGCTCTGGGAAGGGACAGAGTGCAAATAACGTCATTTAAAGGCCGAGGTTAGGACAGGTGTCAGGCACAGCAATTAAGATGCCGCTTAGAATGTCTGTGTCCCTTATCAGAGGGCCTGGGTTCGAGTCCTGCCTCTGCTCCTCATTCCAGCTCCCTGTTAATGCAGACCCTGGGGAGACAGCGGTGATAGCTCAAGTTATTTGGGTCCCTGCAAACCACGTGGGAGATTTAGATTGAATTCTGGGCTGGCTCCAGCCTTGTGTGTTGCAAGCATTTAGGGATTCAACCAGTGCATAGAAAGTCTCTCTCTCTCTCTCTCTCTCTCTCTTTTTAAATAAATGAAAAGTTTTTTTTTTTTTAAGGGTGAGGTTGAGGATCAGGGTAAACAAACATTGACAGACTGTTAAAAGGGTACACCTGCCAGGGTGTCTCCATCTGAGCCACACCAAGCATGTTCTGATGGGGACCACATGGTGTCCACAGAAGCCGGATTACCAGGATCCTACTAAGCATTTGACCCAACTTTTCTATCCGCTCATATCCACTCTCCAGCACCGGGCAGTACAGATGTGCACACCTCGCTGACTGCGAACAGTCAGACAGCAAATGTCACAGGCTTTGCAGCCGACATGGTCTCCATAGCAACCACTCAACCCTGCCACTGTAGCACAGCCACGGTCAATATGTACATACGCGGTGTGGCCCAGTCAGCCAATGCCCATTTATCTAATAAAAACCTCCCTTTCAAAATCACAGGATGTTGTCAGTCGTCCTTGGCAATTTTTGTAACAGCAGAACAAGTCAGATGGGCACAAAACAATGATCAAGGCTGTAAGAAATATTGATGCCAAGGGAGAAGACTGCCCACAGCTGACCTGTCTGACATGGATCAAACCTAATATAAGGCCACCATCCCAAGTGGCGAACCAGGGGACGTCCCAGTGTGGCCATACTCTTTCCCCTTCCAAGTACAAGTGCGCCAGGATGAGCAAAGCCCCTTTCAAACTGGTAAACGTTTGTAAAATTCCCAATGGTGGCATTCCAATCTCTTTTAAACACAATCTCAATTAAGCACTCTTTATTTAAACCACTCTTGAAAGACCTGGCGTTCAAAGGAGAGGGACAGCTTTATGACATGGCCACGGCTTCCCCAGCAGAGAAGGGGAACCTTGAAGTTTGGGCTGCACATCAACCAGGGCTCACTTCAAGGTCAGATGCACACTGCAGGATCAGCTGAGCGATGAAGGAAGTGCAACTGCCCCCTCAGCTGTATTCTTAGCCCTGAGCCCACAGCACAGACAGAGAAGAGCCCAGAAAGGAAGAAGCACTGTTAAATATAACAGCTCATCTGTGGATCTGTAGCTTTCATCAGCAGCGTGGAGCCACCCGGCCCCCTCTGCACCTCTGCCTTGCCTCTGGGCCATTCATAAAAGTTTCCTAACTTAACAGAGCGGCTTTTGTTGAAAGTCAAAGGAGGGACAGAAAGTTACAAGAGTCGGAAGATACACTGCAAAGGCCTGGAGAGAAAAGTCCAGGAGGAAGCAGACCATCAGAGGGATGAGTCACAAAGCCGAGAGCCAAGAAGCCCTCTCTGCACAAGGCTGGGCTGTCTTCCAGAACACATGACTCCCCGAGACCAGGATCCCCACCCCCAAACTCCAACCCACCACCATCACACAGATTGCCATTTTTCTTCTTTCTCTGTAAGAATACCATTCCAGAAATAGCTGAATTTCCAAGAGGTCCCCATCAAAACAATGTGGCCTTTGCCTCCAGGCGGCGCCCACCAGCTGGAGCCTTCCCAGGTCCCCGGCATCCACTTCTTCACCCACACAGACCAGCTGGGAGCTTAGGAATGGGGCTCAGGTCACAAGGGGAGGCTGTCGGCACAGGTTGGTGCTGGGCGTTTTAACTTGAGCAAAATCTTTAGCTGGTGACAGTGACAACAAACTGCTCACAGGGTGGAAAGAACCTTTTAAGACAAGGGATTGTGTCTGAACCTGATTACAGGCTGTGTGTCCCTAATCTGAAAATCCAAAAGGCTCCAAGCCCCAAAACCTTTTGCGTGCTGACATGATGTCACACGTGGAAAATCCCACACCTGACCTCATGTGACAACACAGGTGCACTAGAGAAAACATATAAAACATTACTTCTAGGCTATCTGTACAAGGGGAACTTCACAAAACGCATGGAAAATACAATTAATAAGATAAATCTACTTTACTGCAAAAGTTCTTGAAATCCAGGCTTGGTGGATTCATAATATGCGTTTTCCATAGAGTTTTTGAAAACGCCTTTGTATACCATGTAAATTAGATATCAATGATTTTCATTCTAGACTCAGGGCCCCTCCCCAAGATCTCTCATTATGTAAATATGCCAAAATCCAAAATTATCTGAAATCCCAAACACTTCCAGTCCCAAGCTAAGGGACCCTCAACTCGGAGTATCATTCATTTTACTCGCTCCTGACTAAGACTCCATGGCAGGCTGGCACCGTGGCTCACTTGGCTAATCCTCTACCTGTGGCTCCGGCATCCCGGGTTCTAGTCCCGGTCCGGGTGCCGGATTCTGTCCCAGTTGCCCCTCTACCAGCCCAGCTCTCTGCTGTGGCCCAGAAAGGCAGTGGAGGATGGCCCAAGTGCTTGGGCCCTGCACCCGCATGGGAGACCAGGAGGAAGCTCCTGGCTCCTGGCTTCGGATTGGCGCAGCGTGCTGGAGGCAGCGGCCATTGTGGGGTGAACCAACAGTAAAGGAAAACCTTTCTCTCTGTCTCTCTCTCACTGTCCACTTTGCCTGTCAAAAAAAAAAAAAAAAAAAAAAGACTCCATAGCAAGCAAGGAGGCTACTTTCTCAGTTTTGTCTGGGTTTGCTAATTGGTCTTTGAACTTGAAAAGGGAATTCCAGGCAGTCACTGAGCAACCTAAGGTTACCTGAGAACAGTAAGGTTTAAGGTTTCATTTATAGCCTTGTTGGAAGACTCTAGAAACAGAAAGATCAAGATAGGCTGGATTTCCCAAAGAACAGTCTTGGGAGACTCGGTGAGAAACAGATACCAAAGTGGGCACAGGTTGCATGGTCCAGTATTTTGACCTCTCTCCTTGGATGTTCACAATGAACAATCACTTATTAAAGGCAATGAGGGGATGGGGCCAGTGCTGTGGCACAGCAGGTTAAAGCCCTGGCCTTCCATATGGACACCGGTTCAAGTCCCAGCTGCTCCACTTCCAATCCAGCTCTCTGCTATGGCCTGGGTTAGGCAGTGGAAGATGGCCTAAGTCCTTGGGCCCCTGCACCTGCATGGGAGACTCAGAAGGAGCTCCTGGATCCTGACTTCAGATCAGCTCAGCTCTGGCCATTACAGTCCTTTTGGGGGTGAACCAGCAGATAGAAGATCTCTCTCACTCTCTCTCTCTCTGGCTCTGGCTCTACCTCTCTAACTCTTTCAAATAAACAAAATAAATCTTTAAAAAGCAAATAAATAAAGGGCAGTGAGAAATCCTGGCTTTATTAATTAGTTTAAAAGCCTGATGAACTTTATTAAATTTAGTACATTTCAAATGTATTTATCAGGGAACTTTTTTTTTTTTTTTTAAGAACAGCTTACTTGAAAATGTTGAGGCCAAACTCAAGGCAGTTTAGCTTCCACACTGCAATTGTGAGCAGCGCAAATAGAGAAGGAACAGGACCCCAGTGTTGGGATTAAAAGGAATTCTCCATGTAAGAATAACCAGAGACCCCTTCCCCAAAGGGGTTAAATTGCCCCCAAAGAGACAAATAGGCCAAGCATGGAGATTAAGAGCAAGAGACAACACAGACTTCACCCCCGCCCAGCACACTGAACCAACCACCCACCCTGCCCCACACACAAAGATCTCCTTTGCTCCCTCTGGCCCCTGAAATTCTGTCCAAATTTCAAGACACAGTTCCAAGGTCACCTGCTTTTAGGATCACTTCATACCACAACTGTGAAGGTGCTTCCTGAAGTTTGTGGGAAATGGGATATCAAGATGTTTTTGGTGCAAAAAAAAATTAAAAAGAAGTTTAAAATCCATACAAGGAGTCTTCAAAATTTCGTGCAGAAAAGCAGACTCCTGGTGCTCAGTCTACTGGGTACTCTAATGAATGAAATGATCCAACCACCAGTTTTAAGATTTAGAATATACAAAAGGCAGAAAGGGAGGAGAGAAAATGACATGGAAGAAGTAGAGGGACTCTTTTCCCCCTTGCTCTCTGCTCAGAAGCCTGCCACACCAAGCCTCTGAGAACTGGCCCATGCCTGCTGTCTACAAGCCACCGTGGACATGGCTGGGCTCCAGCAGAGCTAACTAGCACCAGAAAAGTCACTGAGAGGAGGCAGGAGGCACTGCCCAGAGAAGAGAAGATAAATTGTAGTTTTCATGTATCTGCAGAGTGAGCCTATGAAGGAGAGACTGGCCACCTGCCGGTCCAGGGGGCACTAGAAAGTCTGAAAGCCTTGACATTGAGCCATGTGACTTGGGAGAGCCCAGCCTGGTACATCAGGTAAGGACAAAGGCAACCAGATATGATTGAATGAAAGAGGGCGCAGACATGGGTTTAGCAAAGTAATGTATCACATAGTGTGTTCTCATGGCAATATGGCCACTTGTTCTTGGGCCCTCGTTAACCAGGGGGGCGTCCAAGACCCAGCTCTGCACCCTGATCCCTTCTCTGGGCTCCTCAAGTAGCTCCATCCAGCACCATGACACTGAGTACCCTTCCATGCACAATAACACCTCTTGAACTTGGACTTTCAGCCCAGGCCTCTCTTTTGAGCTACAAACTTGCTTAGCTGACATCTCAGTCATAACAAATCCTGACATCCACTCCTCCCCCAAGCACCCTGTTCCTCCTGCAGTCTCCCCTAGTGCGGCCTAAAACCCCATTACATACCCAGTTGCTCAAGCCCCAAGCCTAGAAATCATCTCCATCCCTCCTTCCCTAAGCCCCTACATCTAACCCATCATAAATCCTGTCACTAGCCCCAGCTCCTCCTCCACTCCATTTCCATAGCTAAGGCACCGCCTCCCTCCTACAATTCTTGCAAGGATTAAATGCAGTGCTCTTAGAAGAATGTCTGGCACCTACATGAGCTGTATGCACCATCATCATCATCATCTTCATCATCCCCAGCCTGGACCATTTTCCACTCTTGCATCTCTCCCCAAAATCACTCTCAACAGAACAGTGAGAACGAGCTTTCCAACCCAAGTTAAAATCATGCCATGCCACTCTCTTAGTCCCTTTCTCTGGTATCCCTTCTGTCTTGAGTACTATGGCCAGTGAGGACCTAGTGACCCAACCCTCCAGTCCCCTTCCTGCAGCTAATGCAACCAGACACACCAAACTCTTCCTTGCCTTCAGCCTTGGCAAAGACCTTCCCATGAGTGGTCCCTCCCCTTCAGTATGGAAGGAAGGACCTTTGTAAGCCCCCTCCGTCCTCCCCAGCAAGGACTTTCTGGTCCAGCTGGTGAGTACTTCCTGGATCACTCACGGGCCGCCTGCTGCCCAAGATGGCTGAGCTCCACAAGGCAGGCACCTGATTTTCCTCTGTGGACCTGCTTTTTGGAATGGGGCCTCATCCACAGGATGGACCTCACTGTGACCTCTTCAAAAATGAAAAGGTCTCTCTTGAAAGGTAAGTTCCTCATCGCCAGCAGGATGGACACATGGCAGACCTACCGCAGAGGGCTCTACAGCTACACGCGGTGGGGAGCAGATGACCACCAGGCCCTGTTTGGGGGGCAGTGACTGCTCAGTCAGCAGGCTTTACCCCTGCCACCCTCTCTCAGGAGCCAGAGGCCAACACCCACAGCCTCAGGCCCTGGAGGCATCTCTGTTCCCGGACACTGAGTACCCTTCCATGCACAATAACGCCTCTTGAACTTGTACTGTTCCCGGAACAGTACAGATGCTTTCTCTGCTCTGGGAAAAGTCTAGGGATGAAGTTCAAGTGCTTCAGAAGCAAAGATTCTGAACGCCAAGATTCACGTGGTTCAGAAGCAGGCTGGGACCAGCATTCCACATGAACTCCTGGGTCCTGGCATTGGACGAGATACCTGAAGGATTGAGAGACCATCCTTTGAGGGCTGATGCTGTGGCATAGCAGGTTAAGCCTTTGCCTGTGGCGCTGCCATCTCATATGGGCACCTGTTCAAGTCCTGGCTGCTCCACTTCCGATCCAGCTCCCTGCTAATGTGCTGGGGGAAAGCAGTGGAAGATGACCTAGGTGCTTGGGCCCCTGCACCCACCCATGTGGGAGACCCAGAAGAAGCTCCTGGCTCCTGGCTTTGGATGGGCCCAGCTCTGGCCATTGCAGCCATTTGGAGAGTGAACCAGTGGATGGAAGACCTTTCTGTCTGTAACTATGCCTCTCAAATAAATAAATCTTAAAAACAACAAAAAAAAAAAAAAAGAAGGAAAGACCATCATTTGGACACCACATCCTATCCACTGTACTTCCTTCACCCACTGGGGTCTGGGCATCCCACAAGTGCCTGTAAAATCAAGAACCATTACTTGGGGGAGAGATTATGGGTTGACTCAGGAAGCCACAAGGATGGTAAATTACAAAATATGAACCCATAAGTGCAGAGGGTCTCTTGTGTTTTCTACAATCTGACCAAAAGCTGAGTCACAGAGGAGGAGGGAGTCTGGCATCCCAGCCAAAATGACAATGCCACCAAATGGGTCCACAAGGGAAAATCTGCAATCAATCTGAAGACAGAGACCACCAGAGACCACCAAGGGCTCATGTCGGGGAAGGCTGACACTGGCAAGAGGTTTATCTTCTCCTCCTTTTTAATCCATAGCACTGACTTAATGCTGCCCACAACCCATTCATGGACATGAGCTCATTCCTGCTTTTGCTCGAAATGGAAAAGGTAAGGAGGGAGCTGGTGTTGTGGCACAGTGGGTTAAGCCACAGCTTGCAACACCGGCATCCCATGTCAGAGCACTGGTTCAACTCCTGGCTGCTCCGCTTCTGATCCAGCTCCCTGCTAATGCGTCTGGGAAAGCAGTGGAAAATGGTCCAAGTGCTTGGGCTCCTGCCACCCAAGTGAGACACCTGGTTGGAGATCCTGGCTCCTGACTTCAGCCTGGCCCAGCCCAGGCTGTTGAGGCTATTTGGGGAGTGAATGAGCAGACAAAAAAAAATTATCTGTCTCCTCTCTTTCTCTACCTCTCCCTCTCTTTGCCTTTAGTATATGTGCTGCTGAAGCGAACACCATCTCTCTGCCTTTAAACTTAAAAAAAAAAAAAGGAAGGTAAGAAGTGGCCATCATCCCAGCTTCTGGTCCTTGCTCCAGCCCACAATTGGACACAGCAGACGTGGGCCCCTGTTTGTCCTCACCAAGAAATGAGGGACAGCAGGGGACTGGGGGTAGCAAAGGATGCTCTGGGGACAGAGTAGAGGCGGGCCCAATTATTCTCATTATGAGTGGGGATTTCCCCTTTAAGAAGGAAAATGACACAGGAGTGTACACATGGCAGGCATCTAACATCTCCATTGATAAAAGTCTGTCAACCTCTTAGTTCTTCTGAGGCAAGACTCTGCAGCGGAGATGGGGTACGGTACCTGCTGAAGACAAGTTCTGCCTGGACCCTGCCTCCATATGAAGCTCATGGGGACCAGGCCAAGCGGCAGGGCCAGGCCAAGGCTGGGCCCCTCCAGCCTCCAAACAGCCTGGCACCCATGAATGAACCGTTCTGCTCCACAGCAGGTGCACACAGAGGGGACAGAGGAGAATGCGTCTGCACATTGGGATTTGATATTTGCATCTTCTGGAAAGCTCAGAACAACAAGAAAAAAAAGCTGTAGTTCATGCACCTGCAAGGCACACGTTTTGCTTGAACTCTCTGGGTCAGTAGGGACGTGGAGATGGGACTTGGCACACCCCTGCCCTGAGCCCGAGCTGCTGTCCAGATCTTAGCAGTTTGAGAAGCTCCAGGTCTAGGAACCGGCTCCACGGTTCTGTGCCCCTGTTTGCTTATGCAGATGCCACCCCTGTGGGTCCTGTTTTCCATGCCCTAAGATTCTACTTTCTTAATAAAGGCAGAGAGAACCTTCTCCTCTTACAACAACAACCAAAATCCCTCAAGTGTTTTCCAGATCGTGCCAATCAAAGGTCTCCACGAGGAAAGCGTGTGAGGCAACAAAAGGAAAGAAAACCATTTCATCCCCCAGGACCGTCCCTGGGACTGTATGGGGGGCACACCTGCTTTCTACGCATTCAGGAGCACTTGGGACAAACCATGCCACTGAGAAACACATGTAAGCCACAGCAGGTCTGAATGACATCATAAACAGCAGGGAGCCGTCCGAGCATCTGGAAGGAAGTTGAGCTCTTACTCCTTGCTCTCTGCTCCCACGTGTCCTCACCTACACCCACCTCATGCCCTCTTCGGCAACCTTGAACTTGATGACACCCCCGGGGGTCACCCCTCCAAGAGGCCTCCCTGCCCCATTGCAATCCCCCAAGATCCCATCACCCCGTCTTCTTGTTATAGTTTCCATCACTTGTCCCCCAAGCCCTTCATCGACAGTTTTGTCCAACAAAAATGAAAGCTCTCATTCACTTTTAGGTCCTCAATGCCCCGATAGTGGAGACATCCAACAAATAGTTCCAAATGAGAGATCACAAGGGAAGGAGACGGGGGACGGAAGAGGAGGGATGAGGAGAGATCCTGCCGCTAGAGATGATGAAATTCCAGGATGAAGGGCAGGGTGAGAGGGTCGGGGGAGGAGAAGGAGGAGGTTTTCTGGAAGCAGGAGCAGGTGCATCGGGTAGGGTACCAAGACCTGTGACAGCTCCACCTGAGGTTCACACAAAGGCAGGGGCTCTGTTTTAAAAGGAGGAGTGATACGATCAGGGTTGGATTCAATACAAGAAATGAATGACAAGGAAGCAAGGGAAGGTGCAGGCTAGTGAGCCCGGGGGCTGCCTGGGCAGCTCTGTGGCTGGTGACAGCACCTAGGAAAATCTAAAGAATGCTGAAGGAATTTAGCCCTGGACGGAGCCATTGCAACTATCATAGGAGCACGCCCCTGGGTATGGAGGGCACGGTCAGAGTCCGCGAGGGAAGCGCCTCACTCCAGGGTCACGGGGAGGCACCTGCTGTTAAATTTCTATGAGTGGAGAAGCCGTGCTTCCCAAAGTCCACGTGACAGTTCTCAACCTCGCTCGTTATCAACTGTAGGTGTGACCCTGTGAGTAGCTTAGCAGGGAAAGGTAGAAAACCATGTGGTCTATCCAGGGATATGTCACTAAAAGAGCAAGGGACACATTCTTCCTCTCTTTCTGTCTCCACCCAGTGTATGGATGAGATGGCTGGAGCTATGGCACCTCTTAGTCTATGACGACAAGGGCCAAACCCAAGAGACAGCAAAGAAATGAACTAGAAAGTGCCTGGCTTCTGACAATGGATCTGTCATTCCTCTCCCAGCCTGCTTGCTGCCAGACTTCTTTTAAAAGAAAGACAAAGGAACCACCCTATTTACAACTCTCATGGGAAGATGATCTAGTACACACATTGGAGTTCACACTTAACCAGAACACCAGCCAACTGGTCTACCACACCCCACGCATTGCTTTCCCCTGGCCTTGAATTGCTACTGCTCACACAGGGAACATTCCCTCTCCCCCCCACCCCCCGCCAAAGCCTGCATGTACTTATGTCCCGGGGGCTGGATCAAGTTCTACCTCCCACCAGAGATTTCCCATCCACTTCCTCCCTGGTCCCTTGCACTGTTCATCAGCTCCCACTCACCATCTGCCCTACGCTGCCCTCAGAGTGGGTGATTCATCCCTCCATATTTGTGTGCTGACTCCTCAGTGATGCTTGGGATCACTCAAGGTCAAGGCCCATCACGTCCAGCTCCTGGTATTCCCTGGGCCAAGGAGAACGTCTATCTGACCCAAGGTCACAATGAACACGCTTCGACCTCTGCCTGCAGCCAGGTGGAGGAGGAGACGGCCAGAAGGTGTGTGAATAAATTTCTAAAAACACGAAGGCGTCTCTAACCACTTCCAGCAGCAAGTGGTGGCTTGGGGGGAAACAGCCATGCCCTTCAAACCCCTATAAGCTCAGTGAGAGACCGAGACGTGGCACAGTGCCAGGAGGCTCCGTTCACACAGAAAACAATGTGAATGGTGACCCCCAGAGAGAAGCAAGCCCCCTTCAGAAAACAAACTTCCAGTGACACAAGCCACCCGGCTCTCCCCTAACACACTCACAACAGATTCTGCACACAGAGATGCTCAAAAACGAAAATGATGACTTCACAAGTACATTTCCAACAGTCTAGGGGCAAATACACACACACACGAGAAGGGATTTGCCACTAACAGTTCATTTGCCAAGGGGACTTTGGCAAAAACTGGACTTTATTTTTTGCCTTACTGTTTGCCACAGCGACTGTAAAACCCCATAGAGGGATGAAAGTATGGGCCTCTTAAAACCCCACAAAATCTGTTCTCTGTATAGGAATAAAAAATTAAAAAAAAAAAAAAAAGAAGAAAAGAAAAGAAAGAAAGGGCCAAGGAGGCCCAGCAGGGGGCGCTACTCCAAGCTGCAGCTGTGCCACACCACGACCCAGCAGGAGGCCGTCAGCACGGGTCACTTCTCACTTAGCATAAGCACAACTGGAAGCAAACCCAGCCTGCCTAGGGTGTGTCCAGATGTCCTCCACGTGTGAGAGCCCAGAAGGCGCACGTGGAGGAGAAGGGACACTCTGGGGCCCTCCGCTTCCCCAGCCATGGAACGCCACCAGCTAGACAGGCAGCCCTCGAAGCCAGGACACCTTAACCCAAGAAGATGGGCCAAGCCCACGAGGGCAAGTTGAGGGCTAAGAATTTTCCCCGTTTAAAATAGCGCTTGTCCCTCCCGGATCGAGGCTTGGAGCGCGAGTGGCCGCTACTCCCAACAGAGTGCCGGATTCCGTGCCGGCCCCGCGTGGCCAGATGCCACTTGGGGATGGCGCCTGTGGACACTGAGACCGGAGTCTCAGGGAAAGCTCGCCCTCCTCGGGCTGAGTCGCCACTTGTGACCACCAGGTGTCAGTAGCGAGTACGGAGTACAGCAAATCCCAGCCCCAGTCGCTTCCTGCAGGGGAGGCACGGGGTGCTGTCTGTGGCTTTGGGGACAGCAGTGTTACCATCACATTGTCAGGCACTCCTGGGTATTCCATGCAATCTGCCCCAAATGCAATATTCAGGATGGTTTCATTTATTTATTTCTAATATTAGCTTACTTAGAGAGAGAGAGAGAGAGAGAGAGAAATCTCATTCACTGGTTCACCTCCCTCAAATGCCTGCAATGCCTGGGCCATAACTGGGAGCCAGGAGCTCACTCCAGGTTTCCCATGTGGGTGGCAGGAACCCAGTTCCTTGAGCCATCATCACGTTAGCAAGAAGCTGGAGTTAGAAGCTGGAGCTGGGAACTGAACTCTGATATGGGATGCAGGTGTCTTAATGACTATCTCCACTGCTAGGCCAAAAGCCCACACAATTAGGGTGATTTTCATTCCGTGTCTCTCCTAGGCTTGGATAAAAAATTCAGCAACGCTCACTTACTAGGGCTGGGGTCTTTCTGCCTCCCTCCAACCCCGAACTCGGGAAGGAGGCATCACAGAACAGGTTTTCTCTTTCTTGCCTATGCTCCCCATATCCATTACCAAGCAAGCATTTTAGCAGTTCCTGGTTATACTGAGGTTCAAGGTATCTGGTTAGCAAGGTTCCAGAGACATCCTTGGGTGCCCCTAGGAGCAGAAAGCCCTAGGAGGACAAGTCCAGCAGAGAAACTGCAGGGTGCAAAGCCAGAGCCAAGGGCTGCACCACTGCCTGCTTTGCTGTGCCGGGTCTAAGCTGGTTCCTCTCCCTGGGTGTGGCACCTTCCACATAAATATTGCATCTATGAATAGCTGCAGTAATATTGCAAGCTGCGCTTTATTGGCCTTTTAAATCTATGACGCCAGGGAAGCTCTGCATAGTTTCTTCCCTCTCTGGGCTGAAGGCTTGGGCTTTGGAACAAAAGCCCGTGTTAACCCAGGCACACCCAGTCACCAACACAACACACAGCCTCTGCCTCGGTCTCTGCCTGCAAAGACCCAGGGACCCCTGCTCAGCACTCCTGCTCCACTGGGTGCGTGGGGGTGACCTGACAGGTGCTTTCGCCACCCGCTGCCCCCTTCACTTAAAACCCGGATGAAGCCTGGTTTCTGCTATTACACATGAGGAGGACAAGGAGAAATTGAGTATCCCAGACAAAGGACTCCAGGTTCCACTTAGTGTTTTACAAAGAGCTTCAAGTCGCCCCTTTTGCCCCAAGGAAACACTCAAAGACGGTGAAGCTAAGTGACGCCACTGAAGCCCATCCCAGGAAAAGGCAGGACCCAAAGCTGTTGGAGACAGCCCCCTATGCAGGAGGACGCACAAGCCGTGGGTGGACACAGGCAATCACTGAATGACAGGCACCTGCTGGAGCCAGCGTCCCCACGGGGTCTGTGGGGGTCTAGCCAGCATGCTGCCTTTCTTCCCTACTCATGTCCACTTCTCCCCGGGGCTTTCATCTTGGGTCACATTCCACCCCTCCCCTCCCCCCGCAACAAGTCTCCAGGAAGCAGCATTTCCAGGGGTGAGAAGCCCGTGACGGACACCCAAAGGGCAAGGTCATGGAGCAGAAGCCCTGCCTCACCGTTCGCCGACGACGAGAAACAGTGGTGGACGTTTCCTGACGAGGACGTGCTGCAGTTCTGCCAGAGGTCGGTGGAGTGTCCATTGCCCACGAGCCAATGCTAGAAAGAACCACACGGCCCCAAGTCAGCAGAGAGACGGCTGCGAGAGGCCCCAGCCACTGGGCCACCTGGCCAGCTCCATCCCTGCCCTGCGAAGTTCATGTCCCAGAAAGCACCCATCAGACTGAGGGGACAGCCAAGGTTGCACGAGTGAAAAACACACACAGACTCACACATACACATAGAAACTCACACACACTCACACACACACACACACACACACACAGCTACACTCAAGCCATCCATAGGCTCCCCCAGCATCCAAGCTTTCTCTGCTCCCTTGTCTCCCTGGGTTATCACTCCCCAAAGCCCCATCTCTCTGAACCCACCAATCTCTGTCCGAGAATTCTCATCAGACAAGATTATCATCAGGTGCAATTAAGAAGCAAGAAGCTGGCCGGTGATAACCCAACTGCACTGATTCCCATCTAACAGACCGGAAGATCATGCTGACAACCTGCCTTACAAGAGTTAAGCTAAAGCCCTGGTCACAGAATTGCCTGAATTTTGTGCTCACCCTGGTGGTGGCCAAGAAAGGGACTCTAACTAACACCAAGCTACTTTCACGGGTTCGTCACAAAACGGATGCCACGGAGTGACGGTGCCATGGACAAGGTCCAGGAATCGCATCATGAAACTGACCTGGGGCTGTGAACTCTCTGGAATCGTTAACTTTCCCAATTCAATTCCTACAAGGGGGTTTTATGAAGCTAATCCACCCATCGGAGGAAGATCGATGTATACCAATATTCGAATTCCAACATAGTTGCCATCAAGAGTGGGAAAAATCTAAACCATTTGATCCCTTGAGGGCACGGGATCCTGGATCTACACTCAAGTTTATTGATCTTCCAGAGTGCCTAGTCCAGCGCTCGCTTCCTTGCGCGCTCTCAGAGCGATCCAGAAGGGGGAAGATAGAGAAACCTCGCAGAAACGCCCCCGGACGCCTAACACTTGACGGTTGTCTGTCTAAAAACACCGCCACCCAGTCCCGAACGAGAGAGAGCGCGCCCAGGGCTGGCGCGCCCGGCACTCACGCTGACGATGGTGGAGACGAAGAGCAGCACCAGTACGGCCACATGGAGCACGATGATACCCAGCAGCAACAGCAGCATCCTGGCGGCGAGTTCTGCTCGGCGGAGGTTCCTGCCTGCCAGGGGGAGAGAGAGTGAGAGCTGTGCCCAAGCGAGGCCCCGAAGCAGGGCAGGGCGGGGCGGCCAGCAGGCTGCGCGGGCCGGGCGCGCCGGGGAGGAGCGCGCCGAGGGGAGGATCCTGGCGCTAGCGGAATGCCTGGGCCTGGCCCCGTGCCCGCCCACCCTGGCGAGCGCGCCCTCCTGGAGCCGCCCGGCGGCCAAGAGGGGGCAGCAGCCGATCGCGGGATCCCCTCCCCGCAGCCTGCGAAGGAGCCCAACCGGCGGTGCGCACGTCGAAATCGGCCCGCAGGAAGTTTTCCAGAATGAGGAGCCGAAGCCCCTGCATCCGTCCCCTCTCCCCCCGGACACCTCTCGGGGGACAGCCTGCCTTGGAGAAGCGATAGGGACAGGCCCGCTTTCTCCCGAACCCCTGTGCAGACGGCGAAGTCTTCTGCGCGGTGGAGGCAGAGGTGCGGCGGGTGGGCACCTAGATTCCCGCCAGAGCTCTTGGGACACACACACACACACACACACACACACACACCGCCAGTGCCTGCTCTTGGCGGGGACAGTGTGGCTGGCTGCGACGCTGCTTTCCCAGACCCCGGTGCGCTCTCATTCCGTTAGTCTCCCGAGTTTCCACCCACTTCTGCCAGCGCCCTGGCCCCAGCTCGGCCTGGCATGGACATTGGCGACTCTGGAGAGACGGAGCAGAGCCGGGAGGAGGAGGGGAGTAGGGGGGAGCGGTGAGTGTGGAAAGGAAAGAATGGCCCGGGAAGGCTGCCTGGACCCTGCGCTTCCCACCCACCGTGCGTCCCCCCTCCCCGGCGGCCCCTGGGGAAGGCGGGGAGCGCTGTGCTCCCAGGCTAGCCCCTAGCACGTCCGCCAAGGGGGTCTAGCGTGCGCCCCAGGCATGCGCAACCCAGGCGCGAACCTGGTCCAGCCTTGGCAACGGTCTAGGGGCTATAGAGGAAGCAGACGCCCAGCGGGGACGAGAGGCGGACCGGACCGCAAAGGGTTGAATCGGAGGAGGAGTCCAGCCCGGGAGAGCCGGCAGGCCATCCTCTCAGGCAGGCGTGAGGTCCTGCGCTCTCCGTTTAGCCTCTGGGGAACCGCGGGTTAAGCGACCTGTTCCGAGCTATGCGCGACAGTAAAAGCGCAGCCTTATCTTTGGGAACAGAGGCTTGGGCCAGGGTGACTATTTCCAAAAGTCCGTTTAAAAAGTACCCAAGCCCAGGCCCTTGCTCCGTTTCTGTCCACGAGAAACTCTGAGAGGCACAGCAGCAGCAAGGAGGGAAGTTTTCCGGTGTCTTCCAGAGCCGATAAATGCAATCCGATGGCCCCTGGCGCAAGGGAGAAGGGCGCTCGGGCAGGTGACCAGCAGCTGGGGGACTGGGGACCCGGGACCCCCGGGATATCCGCCGCCAGGACTGCGTTCCGCGTGCGTCCCTGAGCGGGCGCCTCTCCAGCAAGGCTCCCTTGGACACCCAGAGCCTGCAGCCCCAACACCAGCAGCGCCAGCCTCGCCCTATAACAGCCTGCATCCCTGCGGGTGGGAGCGATGGGGCAGGCGGGTGCCGGCGCTGTCGGGGACCTCGGCCCGAGCCCGCGCCTGCCCGGAGCTTCCCGGCCCCGCATCGACGGAGGATGCGCATAATTTTTCTCCTCCATCCCCTGTCCAAGTACCCCACCAAGTTACTTACAGCCCCGAGGGAGTAGCTGTCCCCTGATCCTCGGAGGGGGGCTCGAGCTCAAACTCGGGTGCGTTCGCTGGGCGGCTGGTGTCCCCGAGGACAGCTGTGCGGCGGGGCTGCGCGCGCGCGAAGCCAGGGGCCAGTGGGAGGCTCCCGGCGTTCCCCTTTAACGGGAACACCGCCCTGTTTGCGTCGCCGCAGCAGGGTGTGTCCCTGGGTCGGCGTGCACGCCAGGGCGGGACTCCGGCAGGAGAGGGGGCCGGAGGAGGGCGGGAGGGGGCGCGGGAGACTGTTGCCGGGCCTGGAAAAAGTCAGTGTCTGCAAAACCGCGGCGACTTGGACTCCGAAACTGGAAGCCGCTGAGCTTTCTCACCTCCCTCCCACCTCCCTCTGGCTCCGCCCAGCTCTGGGAAACTCGAGTGTAGACCGGGAATCTGGCCCCTCTGTGCCCACGTGGAAAAAAATAAAATAAAATGAAGCCATGCCAGACGGCGCCCCGAGGGTCCCCCGACGCCGACTGCCGCCACGCGGGGGCTGAGCCCGGATTCCTCTCCTCTCCGTCCCGCGACCTTAAGCGCAGGAAGAGGTTCCTGCTGCTCTGGGATCCTGGTGCACCTGGCCGGCCCCAAGCCCGTGCCTGCCGTCAGGGGCTGTGCCTAGCGTTCCGAACGTTCCAGGGACTCGGGCTAGCGGGCGCTGCCTGGATGGGAATGAGAGCAAGGAAGGCGAGCAAGGCCAACCGCCTGCCGGACAGGGTGCCCTGGGGAGATCCGGCCCTCCTGGCCGAGGCAAAGCCGGGCTACGACCGAGTAAGGTCCAGGCTACCTGCGGCAGTTTGGCTGGACTCCCAGCCTTGGCTGGCGTCCTGGCCACGGGGTTGGGGGCGGGGGACGGTGAGGGAGGTGGCCCTTTGAGTTGGGGGAAGAGCAGCCAAGGGAATCAGCTGATTCATCGGCCGCCTAAATGTGGTCCGCCCAGAGAGATAGGGAGATAGGCTGGCCCTGCTCAGCTTGGCGCAGGTGCACCCAAGACGGCCAGCCCCGGGGCTTAGACCAACCAGGACACACGCGGCACAGGGAGTAGGGATGTGGATGTTAAATGTTGTTTGCCTACAAATGCACCTGTACACACACACACACCTCCCTACCTGCTCTTGTACTCTCATAAACCCTCATAGCTCCAAATAATTCCAATCATTCTATATTTTCCTGTTTTATAGGAGCCATCTTTGGCTTATCCAATAGTTTTACCCTTTAAGGCAAAATAACTTTGAAAGCTTTTTCAAACACCCATCTTTGAAAAACTCTGATACCATTTGATGAAAAAGAATGCTTGCGTAAAACATTTTCTTCACGGGCCTGGGCTACTCCACTTGCACTTGGCAATCCAGTGCCTGTGAGAGGCAGTGCGGTCCCATGGTTAGGGCTCAGACACAGCTGCCCGCTCCACTTCCGTTAAGAGCTTGGAGAGTTTCTGAAGCCTGCTGAGCTGAGGTTTCTCATCTGCAGTCGGTTAACCCTCATATCAGATTCTCCAAGGCAGAGCCGACCCACCCCTGCGTGAAGATGGTTTCTAGCTGTAGCCCACGGTTCTGCATGTGTATATACAGTTATGCAAAAGTGCACAGGCCAGCGGAAAGACTGAAGAAATCCAAGTATTGTCTCCCCTCCATGGGTCGTTTGAGAGGTCAGATTTACCCTAAAAGCCATTGCTTTGTCTTGCACCATTCGGCCTTTGCTTAACCAACATCTATGTGGTCACTACGTGTTCTTAGCACTTGTCAAATATTAGCATATGTAATTCCGGCTTTGCTTTCTCTTCCTTTTATTTTTTTTTTTAAATAAACTTGGACATGAAGTATAACACACATCTAGGAACATGCGCCCATTGTCATGCAGAACTCAGGGTGTCCTGTCTTCTGAACCCAGGATTTTCATCTGTAACCACCGAACCACCTGCTGCCAGGCAGGTGAACCCACCCATCCCCTCGCCGCCTCCCTACTTCCTACCTGACTCCCACTCAGTGCCTCTGTGCCCATCAGGCACGGCCACACCCAGGGCCCGGCCAGCCACAGGTGAGAGCTTCTTTCCCCCGACCTGCTTACCCAGGGTCACCTGCCAACAGTGCACACGGCTCAGACCTCTCTCCCCCTGCCTGTCTGGATGTGCTGAGGTTTCTAGACACTCTCGGCTGGGCTTCCTGCCTCCCCAGCCAGAACACACATCCAACTCTTTAACCAAGGTCCTAAAACATTCCTCCGACTCTCCAGCCACTTCCAACACAAACGCACAGTCTGTACTGTAACCCTTTCTGTCTGTAGTTGGGGAAGGAGGGCGGTGGGGGGGGGGGCAAAGAATCGTGCCGCTTACCACCAAACAAAGCTCACACCACCCACCCAGAGGCACAGTTGGTCACTGGAACTCACCGGCCCAGACAGCGTAACCCCTTCCTCCGCGCGGATTGCTTTGTATCAAGTGTAAGTGGTGCCAAGGCAAGGCCCGCTCCACGGGGCAGCCAGAGACTGGGCTCCCGGGGATGCTTCCCGGTGGTGCTTCCTGCGGTTGAAGGCAGAGCAAACGGGAGACTTTGCAGTTTATTCAGAGGCTGGTCCAATGCTGGCATATGTCGTGGTGGCCTGAGAGGTGCCCGGCCTCTGCTATTTAAAGAGACAGTGCCCGGTTTTGTAGGACCTCCTGGAGGAGAGTGAGCCCAAGAAGGCTGGCCGACCAGCCGGGATTGAAAACCTGGAATCCACAGGCAACAGAGCTCTGGGCATGCCTGAAACCTGGGAGATAGGAGCCAGTGATCCCCTCTGTCCCCGGGGAATTTTGCAATGAGGAAAGTTTCAAGAGTTCTTTAAGAAATGTTTATTTTGCTGCAAAAAAAAAAAAATCTGAGATCCTGGTATAGTTTCTTCACAATGTGCCTTTTCCATGAGCTTTTGGGAAAGCCTGTGTGCTGTGCAAATGGTCTGGGTTGCTTAGTATAATATGTGCTCAGTTAAAGTCCATTTCACATCAGCACCGTTCTTGCAAGGGTTTCCAGAGCACAGTTTGCTGCTCAGAGCCTCACGCGAGGGCACCAGATGCGTCCAAGCCAGCAAATCGGACTCCCTTTGCTCGGCTACCCACTCTGTCTGCCTGGACCCCGCCCTGGTGAGCCACCCTGGCAGCAGGTCAGAGTGAAATTAGGGAAGTGCATTCTTCCGGCTCTATTTTTATATACCCTGAATCAACTCATTAGTAAATGTCTACTTTTTTTTTACTTATTTGAAAAGTGGTGAGACAGGCAGCTCCCCTTTTGCAGTCCCCTCAAGACCTCTCTCTCTCTCTCTCTCTCTCTCTTTAAAGACTCTGTTTATTTGTTTGAGAGGTAGGATTACAGAGAGGGGGAGAGACAGAGAGAAAGGTCCTCCATCTTCTGCTTCATTTCACAAATGGTCACAACGGCCAGAGCTGGGCTGATCCTAAGCCAGGAGCCAGGAGCTTCCTCGGGGTCTCCCATGCAGGTGCAGGGGCCCACATACTTCCAGGGCTTCCCCAGGCCACAGCAGAGAGCTGGATTGGAAGAGGAGCAGCTGGGACTTGAACTGGCACCCATATGGGATGCCGGTGCCGCAGGAAGAGGCTTAATCTAACACACCACAGGGCCCGCCCCAGCCTGCCTCTCTTGGTGAGCTGCGGCTGGGGCTGAGGCCACAGCTGCACCACAATCAGTGCACAGTGGTGGGCTCAGCAGCGGGAGGCCTTTTGAAAGCCCAGATTCTTCTGTGAATGATGATGCGTGGAAAAGGTGGATAGCAGAAGGAAGGTAATGCAAGTGAAATTAACATAGTGGGCTTTGGTTTTGAGTTTGCTTTTTATTTATTTTCATTTGAGTGAGAATAAGAGAGAGATAGAGAGAGAGAGAGAGAGAGAGAGAGAGGATCTTCCAACTGCTGGTTCATTCCCCAAATGCCTATAACTGCCTGTGCTGACCCAGAAGCCAGGACCTCCAGTCAGGTCTCCTACATGGGTGGCAGGGACCTAACCGCTTAGCTCTCCCAGAGTGCACGGAAGTTGGAGTTGGGAGCAGAGCCAGAACTCAACCCCAGGTGCTCTGATAACAAATGCAGGCATCTTAGCTGCTAAGCCAAACGCCTGCTCCCATGACTAAGCGCTGACCTTATGAGATCATCCCATTCAAGTCAGCACAGCTCTCTGGGAGACCTCTCAAGCTGGAGGCAGGATGCACAGGAGAAGCCGCTGGAAGATGGTGGAGAGGAAGGCACAACCGTTTGCAGGCCCTTTGCTGCTTACCCGCAGCCCTTCAGGCTCTCTGAACAGCCCCTCATCTCTGCAACTGCTCTGAGGTTGATAATTAATGAAACCCCACTCCCCCTTTTATGGGCAGGGAAGCCAGAACTGAGAGCGTCACTGGGGGAACACAGTGAAGTCACATCCAACTGGCTAATTGCAATACATGAGCTTTGGGGCAGGGGAAGCTTACCCTTGGGATGCCTGCATCCCATAGAGGAATGGTGCTTTGAATCCAGGCTACTCTATGTTTCTGATCCAGCTCCCTGCTAATGCACCTAGAAATTCAGCGGATGATGGCACAGGTGTTTGGGCCCCTGCCATCCACGTGGGAGACCAGGATGGAGTTCCCAGCTCTTGGTTTTGAACTGGCCTAACCCTGGCTGTTGCATCTATTTGGGGATTGAATCAACAGGTAGAAGAATTCTCTCCTTCTCCTTTCCTCTCTGTCACTCTGCTTTTCAGATAAATAAGTAAGAAGTCCTTTTATAAAATACCTGAACTTTTCTGCTGTACCATGCTTCATCAGCTCACCGGCAACAGATCATCCTCCAGTCACTGATTAAAATTAATAACAACAACAACAATAATAATAATAACGGCAACCATCTAGCTCAGTGGCTAAGATGTCAGTTAAGATGCCCATGTCCCTTGGGGCCAGCACCGTGGCGCAGTAGGTTAATCCTCCACCTGTGGCACCAGCATCCCATATGGGGGCCGGTTCTGGTCCCGGCTGCTCCTCTTCCAATCCAGCTCTCTGCTGCGGCCTGGGAAAGCAGTAGAAGATGACCCAAGTCCTTGGGCCCCTGCACCGGTGTGGGAGACCAGGAAGAAGCTCCTGGCTCCTGGCTTTGGATCTGTGCAGCTCCAGCCATTGCAGCCAACTGAGGAGTGAACCAACGGAAGGAAGACCTTTCTCTCTGTTTCTTCCTCTCTCTGTCTGTAACTCTACCTCTCAAATAAATAAATAAAATCTTAAAAAAAAAAAAGATGCCCATGTCCCCACACTCAGGGCCCTTTGGTCTTCTGCAGCCTACCCTGCCTGTCACTGTGCCTGGTCCATCTCATGCAAGGCCATATCATTTTCATTGTGCCTCTACACACACACTATGATTTAATATTCCTTTGTTCATGAGATAACTCAATGCTTTATACATATTTGGGTGTTCACATTTCTTTTTCCATTAAAAAGATGGGAAAGTGCTGTTTAAAGATTTATTTATTTGAAAGGCAGAGTTAGAGAGAAAGAAAGAGAGAAAAAGAAGAAAGAAAGAAAGAAAGAAAGAAAGAAAGAAAGAAAGAAAGAAAGAAAGAAAGAAAGAAAGAAAGAAAGAAAGAAACCTTCCATCTACTGGTTCACTCCCCCAGATGGCCACAATGGCCAGGACTGGGCCAGGCTGAAACCAGGAGCTAGAAACTCCATCTGGGTCTCCCACTTGGGTGCAGAGGCTCAGGCACATGGGTCATCTTCTGCTGCTTTCCCAGGTGCACCAGCAGAGAATTGGATCAGAAGTGGAGCAGCCGGGACTCGAACCAGCATCCATGAGGGATGCCGACATCGCAGGTGGCAGTTTAACCCACTGGCCCCAGGAAACTGTTCTGAAGCATCCACCAGCAGCAGCTGTCACGTTAGTGCCACTCTCAAGGACACTACTGAGGAAGCCACGTGCTCCTGCAGGGAGGTCTGTGTCCCGCACATCCGGGCACTGGGGCAGAATCCCACCTGTGGGGTTTGATTTCAAAGATCATAACTGTTGTCTATGCAGAGTGGAATCTGAGCAGATTCTTGAGAGGGAGGAAGCCCTTTCTGCACTCGGTAGCTAGGGAAATGCGGCTGCCTGTGGTGCTTTGTGCAACAGGGAGTCAGCATGGAACTGAGGCTTGCTTGATTGATCACATTTCCCGCAGGGACCAGCTTGTGAACGCCAGGGCTGGGATGTGAAATCACTTCCGCTGATCTCCACACCGGCGGTTTTTCGCTCTCCATGGACTCCCCAGAGAGAAAAGCAGAGGCGAGTCTGAACTTGGCATTGGTCCAGATGATGAAGTTGTCCTTGGAGCATCTGTAACACCTGGCACCCTGTCAATATCTACAGACGGAGCCTTTCCTGTGTCGCTGGAGCCGGCAGCCTGGGTGGGAGTTCTTGGCCAGGCCTGGATGCAGCTGGGTAGAAAGGATCTTCAAAAACGAGGTGACTGCTTGCTCTGGACACGTCTAGACTGTTCTGATCTCGGGTGAGAGCTGCTGTTGAAAGAGCAAGCCGAGGTGGGGAAGAAGGCAGAGGGGAAGGGAGGGAGACAGGGAAGAGGAGGGAAGGGGTGGGAAGGAAGTGGGGGGGAGAGGAAGATGGAGACAGGGAGAGAGAGGAAGAGGAAGAGGAGCAGAAAGGAGGAAATAGAAGGAGCCAGTTTGACTTCCATGCCAGACCTCTCTATAAATAGACAACTTTGAAATTATGTCATGTCTCAGTCTTTTTTTTTAAAAGAAAGATTTATTTATTTATTTATTTATTTGAAAGGCAGAGTTACAGAGAGGGAGAAAGTGAGACAGAGAGAGAGGAGAAAGAGAGATCTTCCATCTGCTGATGCACTCCCCAAATGGCCGCAACAGCCAGGGCTGGGCCAGGCACGAGGACATGTGCCATCTTCTGCTGCTTTCATAGGCGTATTAGCAGGGAGCTGGATTGGAAGTGGAGCAGCCGGGACTCGAACTGGTGCTCATATGCAATGTTGGCGTTGCAAGCAGCAGCTTACCCCTCCATGCCACAGAGCAGGGACCTGTGTGTCAGTCTTTAGAAGGCATTCTTCATGAACAACACTGATGTGGGCAGAAAGCAGCCTAAAAGATACACACAGCTCAGGTAGGCACAGGGCCAGTCGCTAATCTACAATGTACAACTTGATCTTGGCATAACGTGCATCTTTCACCTGTGGGGGATGGAGGGGTTCTGTGGTGGCAGTGGGACAATGCAAAACACAAAAGTGGCTTTGTTCCCCCAACACGCTGCGGCTTGGGGAAGCTAGATTCCACAGATGCAAGCGGAGGGGCAGCCAGCAGGGGCAGGATGGAGAGCAATTCCAGCAGGAGTGCGGACTTGCACTTGGCATTGCAAAGTCTAAAAGTGTTCCAAGATTCTGACTCTTAAGAGGGAACAGGCTCACAAGGTGGGCAGCCCATTTTGCTTCCCAGGAATGGATGGAATGAAGAGGAGTGAGGGGATTTTTAAGACCCCTGCAGGCCAGGCAAGGCAATGCAGCCTGGGCTTGGTGGTATGAGGTCATCCTCATTGAGGAAGGCGGAGAGAAAAAGCTGCTGTAGCTCAAGAAATGCTTGATTCAGGCAGACAACCCATGGGCAGGGCGTTCCCTGCAAGGGCTCATGCATCGCTCTGTGTGCACCTCTGCACTTGAGCTGTGGCAGCTACACTTCAGATGAACTCGAGGGCAGATGCTTCCTTCATCTCCCAGTCCCTGAACCACTCAGCAAGTGTGAAACCACAGCTAACCCAGGGAAGTTCACAGACAAAGGTCAAATCCTCCTGAGAGGTTCGATGGAAAATTGGGCAAAGACTCAAGAATGCTTCCTCTTCATTGTTAAAGACAAGGAAATATTGGATCCAGAGAGCTTCAGCCTGGGCCTCAAGTGGCAGTCACCTCAAAACGTGGGGCCAGAAGTTAAAGTTCTAGAACTGTCTCTTAAAATATCTGTGGATATGGAAAAATTGAGCCGCCTTTTTTTTTAAAGATTTATTTATTTTTAAGGCTGAGTTACAGAGAGAGAGGGAGAGAAGGAGAGAGGAAGAGAAGGAGAGGGGAGAGAAAGAGAAAGAGAGGGAGAGAGAGAGAGGGAGAGAAAGAGAGGGAGAGAAAGAGAGGAGAGAGAGTCTTCTACCTGCTAGTTCACTCCTCAAATGATCACAACAGCCAGGGCTGGCTCTGGCCAAAGCCAGGAGTGTGGAGCTTCATCCGGGTCTCCCATGTGGGTAGCAGGGAACCAAGCACTGGGACCATCTTCAGCTTCCTTCCTAGGTGCATTAGCAGGGAGCTGGATAGGAAACAGAACAGCTGGGACTTGAACCAGCGCTCTGATATGAGATGCCAGCATTCTAAGTGGCAGCTTAACCTGCTGAGCCACAATGCCAACCTCAGAAATTGAGCTTTCTTGATATGTATTGTGACACTTTTTATAATGAAGGGAAGGATAAACATCCCAAATCACAAACCATAAGGGAGTTGTTAGGTAAATTCTGGGGCTGTCCAAGGATGAAATGTTATACTAAGTATTTTTTAAAGAATTATTTATTTATTTGAAAGGCAGAGTTACAGAGAGGCAGAGGCAGAGAGAGAGAGAGAGAGAGAGAGAGAGAGAGAGAGATCTTCCATCCACTGGTTCATTCCTCAGATAGCCACAACAGCTGGAGTTGTGCCGATCCAAAGCCAGGAGCTTCTTCCAGATCTCCCACGTGGGGGCAGGGTCCCAAGGACTTGGGCCATCTTCTACTGCTTTCCCAGGTCATAGCAGAGAGATGGATCAGAAGTGGAGCAGCTGGGACTCCAACCAGAGCCCATATGGGATGCCAGCACTGCAGGTGGCAGCTTTACCCCTTATGCCCCAGCACCAGCCCATGTAAGTATGTAGAATAATGATAAGAAAGAATATGCAATGAAATGAGGAGACGTTAATTAGTTATTCAAAATCTATAAGGTAAGAGTACTTGGAAAAGTTCCTGGAAATGAATTTAAAAGATAAGTTTAGGAACAAGTATTTAGCCTGGGAAACATGTTCACATCCCACGCCACAGCACCTGAGCTTCAATGCTGACTCCAGCTCCTGATTTAGCTTCCTGCTGATACAGACCCTGGGACACAACAGTGATGGCTCTAGTAATTGGGCTCCTACCCACATGGGAGACCTGGATTGCATTCCTGACTCCTGGAGAGTAAACCAGTGAATGGGAGCACATCTCTCTCTCTCTCTCTCTCTCTCTCTCTCTCTCCTCTGCTTCTCAAATAAGTAAAAAATGTATTGAAAATATGTTTATTCTGGTGCAAAACATGTTGAAATCTATGCATCATTTATGCATAATTCTCCCTTCCCATGAATTTTTTGGAGTGCCCTTGTATAATTAATTGAACCCTTACTATGGGCAGGCACCATGCTAACTCTCTCATTTCACACCTGCAGCAGTCCCACAAGAGGACAAGTGCGGTGATGCCTGAGGCATCCATGCAACTATTAAGTGGTGGAACCAAAATGTGACCATCTGAGATCAAGACCCTGTGTTCCTAACCAGTCAGTCCCATGGAACATGTAATCGCAGAGTTCCACTGTGGAAAGAACACAAGCTGAACCCAAAAGACTGAAAATCTGGGAGAATGCAATGCACAGGCTACTTCCACACTACCATGTTTCCAAGTTCTAACAGAAAAATCACTTTGCAGGATGCTGAACACACAGCAGGGCTACCTGGGATGACTGATGGCACACATCAGCCTCAGGCTATATCACAATGACCTTGTGACTCTCTACTGAAGTACAAGAAATGCACCTGGGGTCTATCCTAGGGAGGCGCCAGGTGGGCCACAGATCTGCCCCTGCTCCCCACTCCTTCCTCACTACTTTCCAACAGAGCCTCACATCCAGGCACAGGGGTAGGATGACAGCACTGAATTATGTGGTGTGCCTTAAACATTGATGGGAAAATGTAAGCATTTACTTGTAGATACAGCATGAGTCTGAAACCTTATTTTGCAATTGTTTAAAGACATCAAAGTGACTCAAAAGCAAAACAAAAGGGATCTGGACTGTTCTCTGAGGGACCCTGGATGTGCCCACAGTTCATAGGCTCACGTATATGACTTTGACCATGAGAATCTCCAGAACCCATAGCAAAAACATGGTCAAGACATGCATGGTGTAGATGAGTAAAAGTGAAACTTACGGTCAATCTGACCAATGGGGAAAGCCCTACTTGGTTTCCTGTACCTATCACCTACCACAGTGCCTTCTTTTTTTGGAATCTAACTCTCCCCACCACATGCCCCAGTTGCACAGGGGGCAACCCTAATGAAATAACAAAATTATTAGAACCACAATCTTGTCATCTCATGAGCACCTCCATTATTGGGAGACCTCAGGGCCTTTTGGGGTTTCCCACAAGGCACTTGCATTTATATTCCCCCGGGGGGATCAGTCTATACAACATGTGCTTAGGCTTCATCCTACGTAGTCATGGCTCATCCATCCATCCCCAGGAAGATGACTCAGCAGTTTCTAAGTGTCTCTCACTATGGGACTTTTGTTTCCAGGAAATCTCCAAGCCTAGGTTCCATGGACCTCAACACAGGGCTCCATAACTCTCTCCAGCCCTCAGTCATCTCAGGAAGCGTGAAGGCAGAGGCAGGCTAAGGACAGTGGGCCAGCTGACTTTCTTCAGATGGGGAGCAGAAAATATGCGTAGAAGCCAACATCGAGGAGCAATGCCAGAGAGATTTGCTGCTGCAATTCTGGTTGAGGAACGGGGTGGATGGGCTCCAAGACAGAGCCGTATCATTCCCCCTGGGGTCTCAGGCGCTCCCTCGTTGCCTGTTTATTCTCCTTTTGGGGAGGAACATAATGTTTCAGCTCAGAGGCTGGCCTTGGTGTCATCTTTGGAAAAACTTCCCAGAAGTTATGGTTTTACATAAATGAAGATGACCTCTGTGTATTGGCCCCTCAATTGTGGGTTTGTTCACTACAGGCTGGGACCTGCTTAGTCCAAAGCCCACTCATATCAAGTTCAGATTTGTCCATGATTTCTTATTTACTTATTAATATTTATTTATTATTTGAAAAACAGAGTGATAGTGAGAGAGAGGGAAAGAGAGACAGAGATTTTCCATTCACTGGTTCACTTCCCAAATGGCTTCAACAGCCAGTGCTAGCTAGGTTGAAGCCAAGGGCAATGAACTCCATCCAGGTCACCCATGTGAGTGGCAGGGGCCCAAGCACTCAGGCCACCTTCCACTGCTCTCCCAGGCACATTATCAGGGAGCTGGGTCAGATGTGAAGCAACCAGGACTCGAACTGGCACTCATGGGGATGCTGGCGTCGCAGGTGGAAGTGTGAACTCCTGTACCACAGCACTGGCCCCCAGACCTTGTTATTTTAAAAGTAGCTCAAACAAGGAGATTTTTTAGCCATCTAGAAATGGCATGCTTTGCCCAACCCACATCTGCAGGGCGGAGATGAGACACAGCCTTGGGGAGGTGATAAGCCCCCAAGCTGCTCTGGCCCTCTAGAGTTCTTGACCCAGAGACTCCCAGCTGTGCTGCTGAGTGACACTGACATCACCCAGACATGTTAAGCCTCCTCTCTGAAGCCCTCCTCCCTCTCCAGATAGTGGCTCCTGCACTGCAGCATCTGGAAAATCTCATATTGTGAGAGCTCCCTCCCCCTACCTCGTGTAACCCTGTCCAAGCATTGCCAACAAAGCGTGTTCTGTTGTCCTAGCTTCGTTGTCGTATCTTTTTCCTCCATCAACCCCCAAAGTCCCTTGCACAAACTCCAACAAATGGACCAGAGAAAGGCGAGGATACAAGGGAACCCTGGAGCTGGGGCATACAAACCCAGCCATGAGCCCAGGATTCATGCACACAGAGAGTGGCAGGAACACCTTCAATGAAGCCGAAACATCCTGGTGCTAGCAATGTACAGGTTACCCCAGCTGCCTCAACTAACCCAGCTGAGGGCTTCTTGCAGAGCATTGCAGGTAGAGGTAGCTGATGGACTACCAATTGAAAGCCTTCTGAGAAGGAAGCTTCACACCATCAGAAGACCTGGGAGGAGGTTGAATGGCTGGGCTACCCAGCTACAGAGCCCTGGCTCTGGGCCATAGACCTGTGCATGAGCCTGGCTGGCTTCCACAAGAGCACTACACTGAGGGGATGATGGAAGCCAACCTTCGCCCAACAGTTCAGCATCTGATCATCAAATATTTTTTTTAATGCTTTATTTATTTGAGTGATAGAGTTACAGACAGAGAGAGGGAGAGACAGAGAGAAAGGTCATCCACCTGCTGGTTCACTCTCCAAGTGGCCACAACAGCCAGAGCTGTGCCGATCTGAAACCAGGAGCCAGGAGCTTCCTCCGGGTCTTCCACGCAGATGCAGGGGCCCAAGGACTTGAACCATCTTCTACTGGTTTCCCAGGCCATAGCAGAGAGCTGGATTGGAAGTGGAGCAGCCAGGACTCAAACCGGTGCCCATATAGGATGCTGGCACTGCAGGCAGAAGATTAACCCACTACACCACAGCGCTGGCCCCCGATCATCAACTCTTACCACCAACACATGGTACCATGTGTGAAGACCTGGATAGATCCCAAACTGGCTGGTCTCAGCCACACAACCACACACTGAGGTATCGGTTCCCAATCTACACAAGTGGTTTCTTCCCCAAAGGAAACAAAAGCCATGCAGTTCCTCTTACCAAGGTCACTGGCCCTTGCCGACTTCTTCCATGATGAGAGAGCATAAACAGAGGATGACTAAGTATTTTTGGCATCCCCGGTCAAGAACAGATTCTGGGAGAAGTGTATTTTGAACGTCTTAACCTCAACTATGCAGGGGGAAAGAACACTGGAGGCCTTTTAAAAGAATATTCATTCAATAGATATTTATGGAGGGGTGACAATGGACCAGGAGCAACAATGTAGCTTAACCCCTTAAGCCCTTATCAGAACACAAAGTAGCCATTCCCAGCCCTTGGTGCCTGCTTCCTTGTAAGGCAGCCTGTCCCCTCTAGCAAGAGGTGGCATCTGTGGCTCCACTCTTTTTTATCTGGACCTGGCCTTGTGGGACATTAACAGTGTGACCCCTAGCACACACTGCTGCTTCCTTCTTGTGCCCAGGGACCCCTCTACTATCAGCTGAAAAGCCTGGACAAGCTACCAAATATCAACAGGCAATACAGAGAGAGATCCTGGCTACCCCGGCCATCCGAGACAAAGCCCTGGATATGTGAGCCACCCCAGGGGAGAAGACCTGAGCCTGGCTTGGCTCAGAAGTTTATGCCAATAGTAGTGAAGCCCACCTACCCATTAGAATTGTGAAAGAACAATAATTTGCTGTTTTAAGATATTCAGCTTCGGGGAGGTTTGTTACACAGCAAAAGCTGACCGATACACTCACAGTTCTAGAGTTGGGGTTAGATTCTGCATGTGTTCTCCTTAGGAACAGGGCTCTATGCCAACAGGGGCAGAACCACTTGCTGCTGGTCCCCTGGGGCCTGGTTGTTGACCTCTCTGGTTTCAGCTGCATCTCTGCAGGGGGCAAGTAGTGAGACTAGAGAGATTGGGAATGTTCCTGCCTTTGTGTGGCCATCACTTGGCTCCGGAGACCCTCGGGCATTCCCTGAGGGTCTTGTGGTTCTGGGAAGAGTTCTGTGGATTTTGGGGGGCTCTAAGCTGCTTTGCAGAGCAGCAATTGTCAGCTGTGGTGAGGCACCATGTGTGTTTCCTTCCTTCCTTCTTTCTTTTTTTAAAAGATTTATTTATTTTATTTGAAAGGCAGAGTTATAGAGAGGCAGAGAGAGAGAGAGAGAGAGAGAGAGAGAGAGGTCTTCCATCTGCTGGTTCACTTTCCAGATGGTCATAATAGCCAGAACTGTGCCAGTCTGAAGCCAGGAGCCAGGAGCTTCTTCCAGGTCTCCCATGTGGGTGCCGGGGCCCAAGGACTTGGGCCATCTTCTACTGGTTTCCCAGGCCACAGCAGAGAGCTGGATCAGAAGTAGAGCAGCCAGGACTCAAACTGGCACTCATATGGGATGCCAGCGCTGCAGGCAGTGGCTTTACCCACTATGCCACAATGCTGGCCCCTCCTTCTTTATTTTTTTAAATTTTTAATTCTGTATTTATATATATATGTGTGTGTGTGTGTGTGTGTGTGTGTGTGTGTATTTAGAGAGAGAGAAACGGAGAGACAACAGGCAGACAGAGTACCCATCTACTGGTTTGTTTCCCAAATGCCTTCAACAGCCTGAGCTGAGCCAGGCTGAAGCCAGGAGCTGGGAACCCAATCCAGGTCTCTCATTTAAGTGGTAGGGACCCAAATACTTGAGCCATCGCTGCTTCCTCCCCAAGGACACACGCAGTAGCAGGAAGCAGGAAGCAGGAGCTGGAGCCAGGAATCAAATCCAGGCACTCTGATATGGGACATAGACACCGCTAGGATAGACGCTGGAACCTTGTTCTTTATTTCTAACTCTTGAATTACCGAGCTGCAGGATACAGGAGACTGGTGCATCTGCTGATCATGAACTTGGATGCTCTGGCAACATCACATGTCTATACAAGTTTCCCACAGTAACTGTGAACTGGCACCGATTTCCACAATTCCACGTGTGGACCATACTTTGAGTGGCTTTGCTCTAGGGAGAAGTGAGGCTGGCCCTGTACACATGCAGCCCCCAGGTCCAGAACCAGAAGCTCTCATCTGTGGCATGAACTTGACTGTGAACATTTTTCTTTGAACACTGCACCAAATGGTATTGCTTCCATCGGCCAGTGCAAGGCCGATGGAAAATCAAATAACAGGAAAGCTTTTATGAAGCACAAAACCCTTACTTAGGAAGGGCGCTGAATAATAAAAATAAGCACTCCTGGTATTTAGCAGCTCATTGGCTAGGAAAAGTAGCTGGAGGAGGCAGCGCTGTTCGCCGCCATCAGGGAACCGCAGCCTTGATGGCAGTGCTGGGTGAGCGCCAGCTCCGCCCTGGAAGCCAGCGCAGCGGCCGCTGGGTGAGGTCTGCTCAGGGTAGGATCAACAGCACAGTGGTGCCCGCTGAAGGTTTCGTGGAACTTACTAAATATTTGGTGGGGAGAAGCCCTTGCAGGATTTCTCAGTGGACACACAAAGGAATGCTAAAGGAAGTGAGATGTCTTGCTGTTAACAAAAAATAATAATAATAATAAAAAGACAAAGCAGGGGTGGCCATTGCTTCTGGCAGTTAAGACGCTGGTTTAAATGCCCACATCCCTTGGGGTCGATGCTCTGGCACAGTGGGTTAAAGCCCTGGTCTGCAGCACCGGCATCCCATATGAACACCGGTTTGAATACCAGCTGCTCCACTTCTGATCCAGCTCTCTGTTGTGGCCTGGGAAAGCAGTGGAAGACGGCCCAAGTCCTTGGGCCCCTGCACTCGTATGGGAGACTTGGAGGAGGCTCCTGGGTCCAGGCTTCAGATCGGCACAAATCCGACCCTTGTAGCCATTTGGGAAGTGAACCAGCAGATGGAAGATCTGTCTGTCTATCTCTCTATATGTGTATGTCTTGAATAAATACATTTTTAAAGTTAACAAAAAAAGGAGAAAAATATTTAAGCCTGTTTATTGCCTGCTTTTTTTTAAAGATTTATTTATTTGAAAGTGAGAGTTACACAGAGAGAGAAGGAGAGGCAGAGAGAGAGAGAGAGAGAGAGAGAGAGAGAGAGAGAGGTATTCCTTCCACTGATTCACTCCCCAGATGGCCGCAACAGCCAGAGCTGGGCTGATCCAAAGCCAGGAGCCAGGAGCTTCTTCCAGGTCTCCCATGTGGGTGCAGGGGCCCTTGCACTTGGGCCATCTTCTACTGGTTTCCCAGGCCATAGCAGAGAGCTGGATTGGAAGTGGAGCAGCCAGGACTCGAACCGGTGCCTGTGTGGGATGCCAGCATTGCAGGTGGCAGCTTAACCTGCTATACAATGCCAGCCCCTTGCATCTGTTCTCAAAGGTGGTGAGAAAGAAAAGGAATGAGGAGGACTGTATGGGAAGAAGACAAAAACAGAGGAAAAAGCCTTTTTCTGTAGCTCACCTGTCACTGGCCATGCCTGGCCATACACTAACTAGAGTTTTCTGAGACACGTGTTTCCATGACACCGTTACACATGCCTAAAATCACAAACATGATATGACACTGACAGTTTTCAAAATACTTAAATAGACTAAAGGGATCTAAGAGAATGGAAACTGAACTCTACTCACTGACATGTCTGGTCTACATAGCATAGGGCCAAGGTGTTTTAAAGCTGAATTCGTTGCCAGCATTTTAAGCCTGAAATCATGTAAAAATCCTTATTTCTGGCTTCTCCTGAGAAAGTGGGAGATTTGGCAATGCCAAGCCTACCTGCCTACCTGGCAGTAATCACTTGGAGCTGAGTCAGGACTCACAATTAAGCAATGTATCAGTCAGGATCTACAACAGAACAGCAACTACAATCCCACATCTCATGGGCTTAATGCAACAAAAGGTTATTTCTTGTTCACTCAAAAGTCCAGTGAGGGTTGCTATCTTAGTCCTCTTTCTGTTCCTATCACAGGATGTCTCAGACAGGTGATTATTTTGGCTTGCCATTCTGGAGGCAGGAAAATCCAAGGGCATGGTGCCGGCATCTGTTCAGTTTCTGGTAAGGGACTCAGGCTGTTTCAACCCATGGTGGAGAGGGGGAGGGCAAGCAGGCATATGGGGAAGAGAGAAAGGGGAGCTGAACTCCTGTAACAGCTAACCTGTTCCTGTGAAAGAAACATCCTTCCATTCACGGGGGCTGTACTTCCATGACCTGAACACCCCCAGCACTGCAACATTAAGGCATTCAGCCTCAGCATGAGTTATGGTGGTGACAACCCACAGTCAACCCATAGCAGTTGGTGAGGTTCACACTCCCAGCAGTGACTCAGGGACCCAGGGTTCCCTTATCTTGTGAGCCCACCGTATCAACAAGTAGCATGTAAAGTCCCTGTGGGAAGGAAAGAGAGATTGAAGGGTACACAGACTCTTCATTAGCTCTACCTTCCAGGTCTGTTGACCAAAACTCAACTGCAAATGGACCCAAGCCAACTGCAAAGGAGACTGGAGAATGTGGGGGAGTAGACAGCACTGGGGAGCATTGTCTCTGCCACAGATGGAGATGTGTTCTGTGTTCTGCCATCACCCACAGACTTTATGACCTCCCTGACCTTGACATTGACCTCTTGCTACTCATTGCATCATCTGGATTAGAAGAGTCTGTCTGAAATCAGAGCCCATGGATGCAAACACCCCACTGCCAACAAACACCACACTTCCCTCTTCAGACTTTTGATCTTGTTTTCAAATAGCCGGGAGCCTTGGTACAGCCAGCCCTCTCCAGGAAGGCAAAAGGCCTTAGACACGCTCTTGATCCACTGACCAACAGATGCCCTTGCCAAGACTGAGATGATGGGCGGTGGTTCCCAAGGTCAGGCCTGTCCCCAGAACCTCTCCAGTCCATCTCAGCACATATTTGGCTGCTGGGAAAAGCACTTTCTGGCCAAGTGTGGTTTCTTCTCTCTCTGTGTCACCCAGCATCTCTCCCAAGAAAACAGTGTGTAAAAGGGTGACTGCGTTCTCATGCCATGCCACAAAACCCACTTAACACAGAATGTGGCTGAAGTTTCCCTGTGTGTCTGAAACAGGCCTTTGTGGGCTAGCTAGGAATGAAACCATCATTTACAATCAAGTCTATGGGAAATGATAGTTCAAGAGCAGGTTAACAGCTTATAGACACTATGTTGCAACTACTGCTTTGGAAACTAGAAATTACCTGTGTCAAATACTCTGAAGTTGGCTCAAGAAATGCCCAGCCCTTCCCCTATGCCTCATGCCTCATATGAAAATTAGATTCCAAACTCCTTTAACCTCAGGATGAAAGAAGCCTACCACAACTAGTTAATATCAATCAACATGTGGGAAATGCATTTGCCATCTTCTACCCTTGCAAAATCCTCTACATAGGTACTATCTCTTAGAAATCCAAGGCAAGCCAATCTACACAAAAGAAAATGTCCAGGAATCACATCATAAAAAATAAAAACAAGGGCATGCATTGTGGCCCAGAGGGTTAAGCAGCCGCCTGGGATACCAGAATCCCACATGAGCACTAGTTTGAATCCCAGCTGCTCCACTTCTGATCCAACTCCCAGCTAATTCACCTGGGAAAGCAGCAGAGGATGGCCCAAGTACCTGGGTCCCTGCCACCCACATGGGAGACCCAGATGGAGTTCTTGGCCCCTGGATTCAGCTTGACCCAGCCCCAGCTGTTGCAGCCAGATGGAAGATCTCGCTATCTCTCTATATATCTGCCTTTCAAATAAATAAATAATTTTTTTAAAAGTAAAAATATTAACGTAAACACAAAGGCAACATTAACTTAAACACAAAGCAACATTAACTTAAACACAAAGGCAACATTAACTTAAATACAAAGTTGTACTTAATTCAATATACACAAAGCAGTTTTAACATATAATTAATAAGAAATTATCAAAAATGAGCATTTAGCCAAGCTGTTGTGACGCCCACGTTTTGCCTGAGAGTGTCCGAGCTGATGTGCACCTCCAACTCCTGACTTCCTGCTAATGCAGATCCTGAGAGGCAACAGGGATAGCTCAAGTAACTGGGTTTCTGCCTCTCACGTGTGTTCCCAGCTCCTAGCCTTAGCTCATCCCAACCCCATCCCCTCTGGTGTTTGGGGAGCTGATCAGCACATGAGAGCTCTCTGTTTCTCTTTCTCTCTCTCTTTCTGTCTCTGTGTGTTTGTCTCCCTTTGCATCTCTCTCTCAGTATTGTAAGTCAATAAAAATTGAGACATGTCATTGTTTTTTGTACTAAGTCTTCAAAATCCAGTGTATATTTTATACTCACAGCACATCCTGATTTAGGCTAGCCACATTTCAAAAGCACAACAGCCCCATGTGGCTTCGTGGCAATTATATTGAACATTGCAGATCTGGTTGTCAAATTAGGGTGTGGGAGAAAGTTACAAGAAAGACGGCTGAACTATGCAAAAGGGATTGAGGCTTCAAAGAAAACCATGCCTCCATATGATTTATTAAAGATGAGGATCTTTTGTGAAGCAACCCAGGGTTTGGTAAGTCAAAAGAGTAAGGGAGTCCACAGCTGCACCAGAAGTCGGATAAGGAGGAGGGTGATTCCAACTTTAGCCTTCTTGTTTGCAATTGTTAATGAGCGTGGGGAAGATCCTTTAGTGTCTCCGAGCCTCCTCCACCTCCTGTGGGGTGTTATCCACCGGCTGTCATTCCACATAGGTTTGGAGGGTTGAATCCCTGCTGCTCACACCCAGGTGTGCAGGCAGTGCAAACCCCACCCCCACCCCCGGTGACTTAGCATAGCAACTACACAGAAGCAACAACAGCGCTGTCTGCCTGTAGTGGGGAAGCTGTCACAGGAAGAGGCGGCGTCCCCCCAGGGCCACAGGTAACTTCAGGGTTGAAGGCTCAGGGGCTGGGAGGGTCCGCAGGAACCAACATGGGTATGGCTGGTTTGGTCTTCCTTTTTGTAAACCAGTTTTAATGAGGTATGGTAGACATGGCGTAATCCACACAAAGTTGAAGTTTGCCATTCAAGAGTCAGGGTTATCTCGCATAAGACAGAGCCTCTTCATTCTGAGTGCTTCGCGAATTCCCACGATGGCATTCATGGGTACCGCAGAGCCTTGATGGCAGAATGCTTGTTTCCTGGGCAAGAGCAGCTGCTCCCTCAGAAGATTTTTTTTTGACAGGCAGAGTGGACAGTGTGTGAGAGAGAGACAGAGACAGAGACAGAGAGCAAGGTCTTCCTTTACCGTTGGTTCACCCTCCAATGGCCGCTGTGGCCGGCGCACCATGCTGATCCGACCGGGACTAGAACCTGGTGTGCCAGCGCCGCAGGCGGAGGATTAGCCTAGTGAGCCGCGGCACCAACCAGATTTTCTTTTTTAAAAAAGATTTATTTATTTGCTTGAAAGGCAGAGTTAGAGAGAGAGAGAGAGAGAGAGAAAGAGAGAGATCTTTCATCCACTGGTTCACTCTCCAATTGGCTACAACAGCTGGAGCTGTGCCAATCTAAAGCCAGGAGCCAGGAGCCTCCTCCATGTCTCCCACATGTGTGCAGGGGCCCAAGGACTTGGGCCATCTTCTACTGCTTTCCCAGGCCAGACCAGGGAGCTGGATCAGAAGTGGAACAGCCAGGACTTGAACCGGCGTCCATATGGGATGCCAGCACTGCAGGCGGCAGCTTTACCTGCTACACCACAGCACCTGCCCCAGCTGCTGGCTTTTGTCTCAAGAGGCTTTTGGCATGACAGTACTCCCACGGTATTTCATCCCCTGAGGGTAGCTGACCTAGAGTCTAAGACACGGAGGAGGAGGGGTGCGTGGGAAGTCAGGCGGTCCCTGACATTTTTAGAGACCAGCTCCTGCCCATTACTGTCAGCCAGGACATTTCAAACTGTGCCTCAGGCAGCCAGTTCATACTGAGCTGCAGCAAATTCAAATCGGTGTGCATCACAGGCCTGTGTAACTGCTCAAGGACGGCTGACTCCCTGGCTACCACAGCCAGCTCTTAGCACCCAATCACGCTTTATTGCATTTGTTTATTGAATTCACCCTCATAGGCTATCCACCCGTGGAAGGATGGGACTTTTCTTACTGTTTTTGGATCCCTATGTCTAATTACAGCTCCCAGCATAAAGCAGGCATTGGTTGAATGAATGAACGAAAGTATAGTCAGATAAGCAGAGAAATCCCCAAACTTCCTGCACTACCAGGATGCCTGCACTGTGTGGATCCTGAGTTTATAGGCATCATAGTTGAGTTGTGAAGCATTTTTTAGAGCTGTTTGACAATTTCCTCATTTTTTAAAGACTTGTTTTCCGTTATTTGAAAGGCAGAGAGAGAGAGAGAGAGGAGAGAGATCCTCCATCCTCTGGTTCATTCCCTCAAATGGCCACAATGGCCAGGGCTGGGCCAGGCTGAAATCAGGAGCCAATAACTCCACCCGGGTCTCCCACATGAGTGTCGGGGACCCAAGTACATGGGCCATTGTCTGCAGCTTTCTGAGGAGCATTAGCAGGGAGCTGGATTGAGAGTGGAGCAGCCTGGACTCAAGCCAGCAGCTCACACAGGATGCTGGCTTGTAGGTGGTGACTTACCTGCCGCACCACAACGCCAGCCCCAAAAGGTCACTCATTTGTATACTTGAAACAGTTTACATTTCTAGTATCTATTCTGTTGCTTAGACTTCAAGACTGGTAAAATAAAGTTTAAAAAAGAATGTAGTGGTACCAGGGAAATGTCTCAGGAATGCCCAGGGCAGAGGTAAGCACTCCCGGGAAAAGCCATCAGTTATTATCATGGTACCAGCATCGTCTGTGACACTGCCCCAATGAGCGGAGACTTCGAGAGCTTTCCCGCAGCCGGCAAAGCGAGTCCCTTTGTGCTTCCCGATCTGATTAAACACATGGAGGCCATGCACGTTGAGACACAGCTTGGTTACCATTCCCATCTTAGAGATCAGGAAAATAAGGGTGAGAATAGAAACTCTTCAAGTCCTCCAGCAAAGTAGCCTGAAGGGGCCCCTCCCTCCTGTGGGCCACAGCGGCCATTGTGGGGTGAACCAATGGAAAAGGAAGACCTTTCTCTCTGTCTCTCTCACTGTCCACTCTGCCTGTCAAAAAAAAAAAAATCAAGTTTAATTGGACAGAACTGCTGCCCCTTCTACCTATGCGTTCACTTGCTTAGGATGAAATATACATGACATAAATTTTAACTTTTTTTTTTAACATTTTGTTTATTTGAAAGATCTACAGAAAGAGGGACAGAGAGAAAGATAGAGAAGTCTTCCATCCTCTGATTCACTCCCCAGTTGACTACAACAGCCAGGGCTGGGCAGGCCAAAACCAAGAGCCAGGAGCTTCTTCCAGGTCTCCCATGAGTGTCAAGGTCCCAAACACTTGGAGCATCTTCTGCTGCTTTTCCCAGGTGCATTAGCAGGGAGTTGGCACAGAAGTGGAGCAGTACACAAAAAGGGGTCCATATGGGATGCTGGCATCTCAGGCAGTGGCTTTACCCCCCTATACCACAGCACCAGCCTCTGCATCACAGTCTTCTGAATCAATAAACACCAGGATCCACTAGAAAGAATAGAAAGAATACTTTTCTATGCTTTTTCATATTTTGGCCGCTGGCATAGTGAATTCTACCCTCTTCTCTCCCCTGCCCCAAAATAATGTTAAAAAGAACATGCCCAGGGGCCGGGCTGTGGCGCAGCGGGTTAAAGCCCTGGCCTGAAGCACCGGCATCCCATATGGGCACTGGTTAAAGTCCCAGCTGCTGCACTTCCAATCCAGCTCTCTGCTATGGCCTGGGAAAGCAGTAGAAGATGGCCCAAGTCTTTGGGACCCTGCACCCACGTGGGAAACCCGGATGAAACTCCTGGCTCCTGGCTATGGGTCAACGCAACTCCAGCCATTGTGGCCATCTGGGGAGTGAAGCAGTGGATGGAAGACCTCTCTCTCTCTGTCTCCACCTCTCTCTGTAACTCTGTCTTTCAAACAAATAAAATAAATATTAAAAAAAAAAAAACATAGCCAGCCTGCCTGCCTCTCTCCACCCCTTTCCAGGGTGGTGCCTCAGGAGCACGGATCATCTGATTCACCTAAACTTGAACTTCATTGTGTCTACCGTTCGACAGGGTCGATGGGTTGAAGCTGTGCTCCCAGGCCACACGCCGCCCCTGGCGTTTTCAGCAGCTTCTTGAAGCAGATCCATTATGTGCACTCCTGTGGAAGAGAGAGTGCACTTGAGCTGAGCACCGTCTGCAGGGCGCAGCTCTCTCCCTGGTTTGATTGGCACCTGGGAATGGGGGCCCCCAGATTTCAGGATCAGAAAGGAAGAGACCCCATGTGTTGTCCCAAACCTGAGAACTCTTTTCCAAAGCCGGTGTCAATGGTGTTAACCCATGCTTTGCATGTGTGTATCACAATCTTCATGGGTCTACACAACAGTTCATTGAAAAGGAATCACAGTGGCCCAGAGTTGTGATGCAATGGGTTAAGCTTCAGCCTGGGATGTGGTTACCCCATATCGGGAACAGGTTTGGCTGGTTGCCATGCTTCTGATCCAGGTCCCTGCCAATGCTCCTGCGAGGGCAGTGGATGATGGCCCAAGCGCTTGGATCCCTGCCTCTCAGGCTGGAGATCTGGATGGAATTCCTGCCTCCTGGCTTTGAGCAGGCCCAGCCCCTCTTCCTCTCTCTCCATGTCACTCTGCCTTTCAAATAAATAAAATACATCTTAAAAAAAGAAAAAGAAAAGAAATGGCAAAAGTGGAAATGCTCTCCGGTGACTTACCGAGATTTTGTGCCTGTACCAGGGTGAGGAGCACATGGCCCTTCCAACCCCCATTCATAACGTGAAAAATAGAGGAGGAGGAGACCAATCAACTCACAGGGCAGCTCTCACATACAGGTCGAAAACCAAATAAAAACTGGGTTGACAGCATCCAAAATAAATAAATAAATAAACCGATTCTCTGGAGGTCACAAACGTCTAGCTTTTCAGACTGTTACTCATCTTCTGCATTTCAGAGAAACAAGATTCTTTGCTGTATCTGTCCGTAAGGATACAAAATCCTGTTCACATTGCTTTTGTAAAGTCACACAGACAGAATACCCAGGGCACGTGAGCCTCTTCTCATCCAGAGGCTTTACTCCGAGATATTCCAAACTTAATTTCCTGGCAAATTACCTTCCTGACCCAATGGGAAAACATTTCCTGCTGAAGATGATAGAAAATTGGATATACATTAAAATGAACTTTTATCAAATAAGTATATCCATTCTCTTCACTGACATTTACCTTAATTCATTTAGCTCTGCTTTGCTTTATTTGCAAAGTGTTCTTTGTGGATTTTTTTTTAATATTCCCACATGTTGCTGTCACTATTCTGTTGTATTAAATTCTCCATTCACCGAGAGAATCAATGACTCAAAAGTGGTTTGCTAAAGAATAAGCGTGCTATGAAAATAGTAATATAAATATTACAGCTCAAAATAACCTCGTAAATATAAATAGGAAGAGGACTCCGGTCTCGTTCAAATATAGACTGTCAATCTACGTGTGCTAGAACAAACGGTGGCCAAATTTGTTTCCTACAAACCACCCAAACTCAAGAGGTGAATGAGAACTTGGACAATGGATTTTAAGCTGGATTTCCTTGGACCAAAGTACTTGCTTCTGCTTTGTGACATTCTCTTTAGACACTTTGTAAGGATGAGAATATTTTACATTATTTTCCAGTGGAGAGCTTTTTAGTAAACCCACTGAAGTTTTCTTTTAAAATCCTAGAACAAGTGCAAATCCGTTTTCAGCTGAATATTTTTATCTAAGGACTCTGTAAGCAAAACAGCCAACATTGAAAACCTCCAAAGCATACACAGATTGGGGTCAAAATACTCTTCCAACATTTGTAAGACTAATTGTATGGTTTTTGGCACAGAGGGAGACAGAAGAAGCTTCTGGAAGCTGTTCCATTCTCTGCCCATCTCCAGTTCTTCACCTTGTGTGTGCACAATAGGACTGCAGCTCTCTGCTGCCCGTGCAGTTAGGTGTGGCTGGGGGACAGTTGGATAGGCCAGTGTAGAATTCACCATTGCCTCTCCCCTTTGCTGCCATGATAACTTGGCTGTTCCAGTAACGGCTGTTCCCCCAGCCTGGGTCCCAGAGGGAAGAAGAAAAACAGAAGAGCCTTCTGTTGATCTGCACTGGACACGAAATTTCCTGAGTAAGCTTTAGGGGGTTACAAACTGCAGCCCATGCTGAGTAATACATGATGATAATAGGAAGTCCTTACTCATTGGACATACAGTGGGTGACGCCAAGTACCTATAGCTTAGGAAGTGCATAATATGGTGTATAATGGGCAACACTGAAAAGGGGTGGTAAGAGGGCTTTTGTGCTTTGTGGTTGGGTTAAACCACCGTCTTAGTCTATTTGACGTTGCTATAACAAATCACCTCTGGCCGGGTAATTTATAATGAGCAGCAATTTGTTTGGCTTGTGGTCTGGAGACTGAGAAGTTCAAGGGCACAGCACTGGCACCTGCTGTGGGCTTTCCTGCTGGTGAGCATCATCCTATGATGGAAGATGGAAAGGCAGGAGAACACACGCAAGGGACAGCACAAGAGAGGGCTGAACTCACTTTTACAGCAAACCCTCTCCCTAGAGATTGGCACTAATGCATTCGCAGGGGCACAGCCCTCCTGGTCTAATCCCATGTTAAAGATCCCACTCCTAAGCCCTGTAGAATACGCCTCCAACACATGAACCTGGGGGATGCATACAGACCATAGCAACCACTGAACTTACTCTGAGAATAAGAGTGTAATACAAAGGTACTTAAAAAAATTCCTTACCAAATTGAATTAGAAGATAAGTTTATTTTAGTGCAAAAAAAAATTATAATGAAATCCATGTGTAGCTTTTTCCATCCTGTGCATTTTCCACAAACTTTTTTCAAGACCCTTGTATATTCAAGGAAAAGGTGGCTGGTGATATTTTTCTGCTGGAAACTATGTTGGAGGAGAAGAAGTATTCATTTTAGCTAATTGTTGGGTGAGTCATGATGAGGGCTGGAGAATGCGGGAACCAAGTAGGCATGGAGGATGGGAGAGGTCATGAAAATAGAAGAAGTTGCCCCTCAATGAAAACTAAGTAGAGCCTATTTGGTATGTTTTTCAGCACATAGAGTGATGGTATTGATAGGGATTATAAGATGATCTTTCCCCACCGGTTGTATTTGAGATGGATCATTTTTAAGCATTACTGCACAAAACTAATGTTATCAATGAAGACCACTTAAACAATGTCAAGTGGCTGCATGTATGCCAATGTGGGGGGGGAGGGGTCTCAGCGCTCTATTTATTGGCTTATGAAGATTCTTGAAGCCATGACCGCTGGGTACAAATTAATCCCCAAGAATCCATCTCCTTCCCAATATTTGATGGTTGTCTTCCATTGTTAGAGAAAGAGTCAGATGACATATTATTGGAAGAATGGTGCTTTATGACTGTAATCAAATGTGTAAACAGAATTTGAGAAGTTCCAAAGCTCGACTCAACCGTAAAGCATATTAGGGACCATTCACTGTTGCCTCCCAGCTTTTGAGTTTAATACATGCTTACTCTTCTGGGTGTTCTAATAGATGAGAAAAGTACAGAGGGCTTCTCATGGAAAGCTGCTCGGTTCTGATCAGGGCCTGTCAGACATAGCTGCTTGGGATTTGCTTCTACTCCCAATGGCTCACAGCTGTGAGCTGGGATTTTACACTTTTGATATGCTTAAAGCATTATTACATTTGCCTACTTTTTCTGTCAGTGTCTTCATGGCTTCTTTTAAACATCTGCGATCATCTGCAATTTATGTTAGCAATGAAACAGCAATCTATATTTTTTTTCCTAAATAGTCTATTATGGAATAAGCCATTCTTCCACCATGTCTTCTTTCCCCATCTCTCTGTCTTTATGCTTGTAGTGTACCAACTCTTCTCTTCCAGTCAATCGTATGGTATAGAATATTTTCTGTGGTCCGCTGTTGTCCCACTGTGCTTCGTAGCACCAGCACCTGTCACTTCTGTCTGTGTTGTGGTACTCATTTCCCAGTCTCCTTCTGTTCCTCTCCTCCCCACCCTTCCCAGCCAGTAGTCATCATTATTCCAAGTTCATAACAACCTTTTAAACTTCCACATTAAGGGAATGTATTTGTCTTTCTCTCTGTTATGATTTTATTGGATCCACACAATAGGGGGCTACTTTTGGACTTCCTATTTCATTGATCTGTCTGTCCTTCCCAGTTTTAATTACTGCGGTTTACAAGCACTGCTTCTAGAAAGATAGTCACATAAGAACAGCTGAAAAGCTTTTTAAGGATAATGACAGAACTCCTACCTTTAAAATAACTCTAAAATTACTGTCAAGTATCTCACCCACGACTAGGAGACAACACAGGCAGTATGAGATGTCCACTACATTTTATCTTTCACTTTCTCCATGCTTACATGAAGATTCTTCAAAAAGTTCATGGAAAGCACATCTTATGGAAAAAACTATGCACGGGCTTTGAAAATGTTTTGCACTGAAATAAATTCATCTTTTAGCTCCATTTAGCCATGAACTTTCTGAAGCCCCTCTATGTTTCTGGATGTTGAAGAAACTTGCGCTGACTGCACACGATGCACCATGTGGTTCCAGGTGCTGCTGCTTTTCCTACCTTCTTTCCACTGCTTGTCCACCCCTGTTGCCTGTGGAACACTATCCTTTGCTTTACATTCTTGTGTTATCTGGCCGCGTGGTGCTCCCTAAAGAGAACTATTAAAAGTTATCAGTGCCCAAGTCTATTTCTGATCTCCAACCTCCTGCAACCCCTTACATAATGTGACCCCACCCCCACACTGCCTGGACCTGCCTCTGTACCCTCCCTCCACTCTGCACTACCCTGGGCCGCCTCTGATCTTTCCGGTGGCATGAGTGGGATTTATCACAGGTAGCCTGTGCATGTCAGGCACCAAAGAACCTCCAGTAATCACAGAGACAGAGCATGACCCGTGGCATACAACGGAAGTGGCGGCGCCCCGGGACGCTAAAGGTTCCTCCCTCTCTCTTTAGCGCTCTTGAAGATCAACACAGGGGCCCTCCTCCTTCTCTCCTCTCGGAGGTCAGTTAAGTGCTTCTCTCTTTATTCCTTATTGCTCTCCCTTTTTGACCCAATGGAGCCATTTTATTTTTCAGCATTCCCCAAAATGCACTTAATAGGTAGTCTATAAAACATTGCAGGGGCCGGTGCTGTGGCATAGCAGGTAAAGCCACCATCTGCAGTGCCGGCATCCCATATGGGCACTGGTTCGAGACCCAGCTGCTCCACTTCCAATCCAGCTCTCTGCTATGGCCTGGGAAAGCAGTAGAAGATGGCCCAAGTTCTTGGGCCCCTGCACTCGCAAAGGAGACCCAGAGGAAGCTCCCGGCTCCTGGCTTTGGACTGGCCTAGCTCCTCCCATCGCAGTCATTTGGGGAGTGAACCAGCAGATGGACTCTCTCTCTCTGACTCTGCCTCTGCCTCTCTGTAACTCTGCCTTTCAAATAAATAAATAAATCTTAAATAAAAAATAAAACGTTGCAAATAAATAGTTGTAAGAGATTGTCTATCTATAGTAGGGGGGAAAGAGTCTCTGATACCCAGGAGATTTGGGTATATGCCCAGATTCACCCTCTTCCGGCCTCTGTGACATTGGACGACTGTGGAACCTCCCCAGACTCTAGGTCCTAGATGTTTATGTGGAGATCTGATCAATGTTTGGTAGCCACATGTGGCTAGGGGCTGTCATGATGGACAGAGAATATATCAAATATTGTTGTCATTTTGCAGAAAATTCTCCTGGATAGTCCCAATAGATAAAACGTCTCAAGGAAGATGGTGTGGCCGCCAATGATGTCATAAAATAGTATTTATGGGAACTGCCTGGGACAGAAGTTACGTGGACAGCCGAAGCCCGGCTGTGTGAAGGGGAGCAGACAGCCAAATGTCTTTAGGATGTGTTCCAGGGTGCCTGTGGAATTAGATTAGCGGAAATTCAGCCAAAGAACTGAAGAATCTTTTAAAAATCATTTGGGTGAATGGTGGAGAGGAAGAGGGGGGAATTACCACTGCCAGGGGGAAAAAAAAAGCAGTCCCACCGCAGATGCAGGGGTCTCTATATTAAACCGAAGATATGGGGCGATTCCAAAAGATATTATGCGATTTCAAGTGGAAAGTAATGATGTTCAGATTTTTAAGCTTACTTGATTTAATAAATGAGCCTTGGGCTGACATTTGGCCTAGATGATAATGATGCCTGTGTCCCAACTCAGCCTTGCGACTCCAGCTTCCTGCTACTGCAGAGCCTGGGAGGCAATGGTGATGGTAAAATTAAGAATTTCAGAACAATGACGTTAAAGCATTAAACCAGGAGCCTGCATTGTGGCACAGCTGGTTAAGCCACTGCCTGAGACGCCTGCAACACCAGTATCCCACTTGAGTGCTGACTGGAATCCCAGCTGCTCTACTTCGGCTACAGCTCCCTGCATTGGAAGATGGTGCAATTGCCTGAGCCCCTGCCACCTGTGTGGCAGACCTAGATGAAGCTCCTGGCTTCTGGCTTTGGGCTGGCCTAGCTCTGGCTGTTGTGGCTATTTGGGGAGTAAACCAGAAGATGCGACGGTCTCTCTCTCTCTCTCTCTGCCCCATCCCCATCTCTCTCTCTCTCTCTCTCTCTATTTGTATCTCAAGTAACTAAATTAAAAAAGTATTAACCAAAAACATATCCTGTGCACCTGCATGGTCTCATACCCATGAAACTAACTATGTATAGCAACTCGAATTTTCAGCTCCTTTTAAAATGTATTTTTCCCCTACCTAAATACCACTGGGGAATTGCCCACTGGTAGTCCATTACATATTGATTTCTTAACTTTCAAATACTTACTTAAATGTCACAACTGCAAGGAAGTCCCCCGAAGCCTCATCCCTGTCTTAAAAACTCTCTAAGTTAACTTAGTTCTTGGTGTGACAATTGATCCATGTCATTCTAGTCCACTGATGTGTGGCAGACAGAATGATTTCTAATTTGTCCCTCATATCACCTCCAGAGTCTAATACAGCACTAGCATGTAAAAAATACTCAGTGTTGAGAGCATGAATAAAGGAATGAGTTGCAATTTTCTTTTTTTGAAAAAGGCTTTATTGGGGCCAGTACTGGGGTGTAGTGGGTTAAGACTCATCTGCAGTGCTGGCATCCTATATGGGTGCAAGTTTGAATCCCGGTTGATCCACTCCCAGTCCGGCTCCATGCTAGTGGCCTGAGAAAGCAGTGGGAGATGGCCCAAATGCTTGGGCCCCTGCACCCACATGGGAGACCTGGAAGGAGCTCCTGGCTCCTTGCTTCGGATTGGCCCAGCTCTGGCCGTTGCGGCCATTTGGGGTCTGAATCAGCAGATGGAAGACTTCTCCCTCTGTAACTCTGCCTCTCAAATAAATAAATCTTAAAAAAAAGGAAAGGAATAAAAAAGATTTATTTATGTATTTATTTGAAAGGCAATGTTGCATAGAGAGAGAGGGTGAGACACAAAAAAAAAGAACAAGACCTTCCATCTGCTTGTTCATTCCCCAAATGACCATAACAGCCAGGGCTGGGCCAGGCTGAAGCCAGGAGCCTAGAATTCCATCTGGGTCTCCCACATGGGTGCAGGGATCCAAGCACTTGGGCCATCCTCCACTGCTTTCCCAGGCGCAGCAGCAGGGAGCTGGATCAGAAGTGGAGAAGCTGAAACGCAAATTGGTGCCCATGTATCTACTCCATTGTGCCACACCAGCCCCACAGTTCTGTACATATCATATCTGGAGAGAATCGCCCTGTACAAACAGGAGAAAGCTGACTGTCAAGAAGAGCAAAGCACAGTTCCAAGTCCAATTCAGTTCCCAGCAGAGCTTCGCTCAGTACCTCTCACCTGGAGAGTGAGCCAGCCACGGAGCTAGAAGACAGAGTACAGACAAGATTCGGATCACTCATTCTTGAACCATCCTGCCTTTTCTGTTGGGGTCCCACGAGTTCTTCCCTCTTGCCACAGGGCTTAGCTGGTTTATATTTTGTTCAGGGAGTTTTTACTGATTTCATAGACTACTTAATTAGCATATTCCTCAAAGTCCTATGGGTTTTTAGCCTCTTCTTTGAAGGGCACAGCCCCAGCTTCTGAAAGGCCAAACAAAGCCGTCCCCACAACCACAAAGATGACAATGCCTCACCCAGCTGGTGACAGTATTTATCCCGAGGACACAGAGACTGGGACCAAGGGTGGAGGTCAAGGGTCAATTCAGCTTCATGTGCAACATTTCCTCATTTTTATAGGATGATAAATTTCTGTCATATTATATAATTTTAAATAAGATTAAAATGTAAAACACAAGTTGTGTGCATCATTGTCTTGGCTATAAAAAATTAAAACTCAAATCATTAAAAGACTAAGATCTTCAGGCCAAAGACAATTTTTTAAAAACACCAAATGGAACATCAAAAAGAAACAGCTGCCTTAATTCTATCCATCACATAACTGCCTTTACTGTCCATCGCTGATGGATTTGCTGACAAGTTTAATTCTCTAGTTGTTTCTGTTAACACAAATCTGGTGTTCAGATCTCTGTTTGATGATTCTTCTACAAATCACACTCTAAACACGCAGCCTGCTGTGGCAACATGCAAAGGGTAAGAGTACCAGGAACGTGTACCACACCAATTTGTACAAACACCTCAACCACCCTGGGTAGCCTTCACCTTCCACTCCCTCGCCTCCTCTCCCTCCAGCTGCCCAAGGCATCTCAAATTTCACATTGGCATATTCCAAGCATCTTTGATTATTTATAAATAGAATCAAACTGCACGATAACACTGGGTGTGTAGACATGGATAGCTGGGTCAGGCCCTCTCCCTTGATTTCTCACAACCATGTACATCTACATTTTCAGATCTCAGTTCACGCTGGAAATAATCCATTTTCCCATTTCCTATTGGACTGCAGAGAAGTGTGGTAAATTAAAACTACATCATGCTACCTGCCCTAACTGACACATTCCTCTTTGTTTTAAAGGGTTTATTTATTGGGGGCAGGCGTTGTGGTGTAGTGGGTAAAGCTGCCACTTGCAATGCCTGCATCCATGTAGGCACCAGTTTAAGTCTCAGCTGCTCCACTTCTGATCCAGCTCTCTGCTATGGCCTGGGAAAGCAGTAGAAGATGGCCCAAGTGCTTGGGTCCCTGCACCCACATGGGAGACCTGGAAGAAGCTCCTGGCTCCTGGCTTCGGATCAGTGTAGCTCCAGCCATTATAGCCACTTGGGGAGTGAACCAGCGGATAGAAGACCTCTCTCTCTCTCTCTCTCTCTGCCTCTCCTTCCCTCTGTGTGTAACTCTTTCAAATAAATAAATAAATCTTTAAAAAAAAATGGTGGCCAGGAGCTCCCATCCTAGTGTCAGGTAAAGGAGCTGAACTCTCAGTCCACCACCGTTCTGTCTGAGTAGCTGCTCCTCCTCGCTGGGGTGCATTCACCACCCCCCAAACTTCCGTTTCCCTGTGCACCACATGACAGGACTAACCATCTCATCAGACCACCGCAGTTTTGAAGGGGAACACAGCAAGCACCTGACAAATGTGAGATGCCCTCCGTCTTTGGGTATCTGATGTTTGAGGAGCCAGGCAAGACTTGCACCAGTTGTCTTCTGTTGTGGCCTAAGACAACTCCCTATTATTTTTTAGGTCAATGTGGTTTTGTGGGTAGTTTGTTCCAATGGTGGCAGCCGGCGCAGTGGGAGGGTGGAGAGATCCCAGATGATCTCACTCACACAGCTACCAGCTGGTGCTGGGCTAGCCAGGGAGCTCATGCAGAGATATGGGCTGTAGACTTAGTTCTTCACGTGAGACTTCCCAGGTGGCTCTCTGGGCTTCCGTGCAGCCTGGGGGCGGAGTGGAGGGGTGTCTGAGGGTCGCCCACTGTTTCTCAGGGCAGCCAGTATCCCAAAGCATCAAAGTAGAAGCTTCCAGTTCTTCTTATGTTGTAGGCCTGGGCTTGGCAACAGCCTTACCTCCGTCACATCCTGTTCCTCCAAGCAGTGACGGATGATCCTCTAGACTAGACCAAAGGGAGTTGTGAGAAGGAAGTGACTATTTAGAGACATGCTCATTTTCCCTCAAGGGGTTAACTGGCATCTACTGAAAGCAACAGGGCACATTGGTGGCCCCATCCAGCTGCTCTGCAAGACGATAATGTCTCAGTCTTTCAGACGGTGGGGTGTGTGGTACCCTTGGGTTTTGTCTGTGGTGCTAGCTCATTGTTTTGCCTGGTCTGCTGTCCTGGGGAGCCTCTGTCTTTGCTGCACCCATGGAAAGAGCTGAAATAAGAAGATGAAGGTAGCCAGCTTGCTGCAAATGCATGGATATTCCCCCCAAACATCTACTGATTTTTGTTGTCTGAAAATGCACGGATTTCTCTAAAATACAGGTTCTCGGGCAAGCGGGCTACCATTTTTTGTGAAGATAGGGAAGCTGTCCTTGTGTGTGATTAGCTGGAGAGCTTAAATGCCAAACGATGAGAAATGACATCGCGCCACTTGGAAGACAATCTTGACCTTCGAAAAAGATGTAAGAAATTAATTGGAAACGAAGAATAACTTTATGGCTTCCACAGTCCTAGTCCCATACAGGGGGATGTGACTTGGAATGCTAGTGAAAATCTTTCCATCACGAGGCCATCTGAGTAGTTCTTTGGGCCACGGTGATGGTCTGAGAGATTTTTTTTTTGCAAAAAGAGGAAAAGCAGACAGCAGCAGGGCCTCTCATTAGTTCCCAGCAACAGGAGCACACGGCTGGGTCCCAGAATCCCGCTGATGTCAAAAGATAAGGTTCTGAGCCGAGAAAGAGCCCGAGCTGTTGCGGCAGCAGGTGTAACAGTGCTGCCTGCCACCTCTCCCTCCTGGACCCCTGCAGATAGTACTATGGATCGGACTGCTGGATTCTTGACTGTCTGAGTGCATGCATGGCCTCAAGAGCCTTCTCTCAACACTCCCAGTAAGGATTCCCAAGGATCCAGCTCTGGTGCCCAAGGTGAAGTTGATGTCCCCTCCCTGGTGAAGAGACTAAATCGTGTTTCTCTGCCCCATCAGTGTGTGAACAGTCGGACCATGCATGCTAACACTAGGTTCAGGAAACACCATGGGAGCACTGTGCACAGAAGACTGGTTGGTCTTGGCAGTGGTTGGTCTTGGGATGGTGCATGTGGATGAAGGTCAGGTTGGACGAAGGGAGACTCACAGGGAAGACGTGGTGCACAGGGTGAGCCTCAGCTGCACCTTCCCCTGTGTGCTCTGGGGTCAGCCCCACATGCAAAGGGGGGAGGAATCCATCCTTGTTTTCAGCACAAAACAAAAATTATAACCTAAAACCAGACCCCACACTCCAGCTATTTACGGCATGAACTCAAGACACAAAAGTGCCAGGTGAGAGGAGTTTATGACAACACTCTCCAGAGACAGAAATGGAAATTACTAAAATTATAGGCGACTCGGCTATTTAGGGCCAATTACACACGTTTCTAAATCTGATCGACGCTTGGGTAAGCGGAAGCCTGTAGCATTCCAGAAGCCCTTGTGAAAGCCACGTAGTCGTGAAGAGGGTTTGGGACTAAACAGATAAAGCCAGAGCGTGCGATGATATTTGTAACCCTGAGGTTCTCAACCAGGGTCTCCCTCTCGCTTTTGGCTCTCACGGCTTAGCTGCAACATGTTGGAAGAGAAACCAAATGTTCATTTGTGGAATTTAATCTTGCACAGTTTTACCAAAATCACAGGAAAATTAGCCTCTTTCTGTGTCTGAACTACATTTTCTTCCCATCACAGTCTTGTGTCTTGTAAGGCTGGGGATATACGCCTAAGGAAAACTAATGTGTAAGTATATATTCCCCCCAAAAAATTACAATTCTTGGAAAAAGATTTCTCCCCAAACACATGGCTATTAAGAGTGATGGAGAATTTACATTTATTCTTGCTGTTGGCAAAAATTATGACTGCCAACCTTTGATTGCTCTAATTGTTAAATGTTCTCATGGCATTCCTATATTGTTGCTGCCACTAGAAGCCAAAGGAGAATGACAAAATCTGCAATTGATTTCTTTTTTTTTTTTTTTTTTTTTTTTTTTTTTTGACAGGCAGAGTAGACAGTGAGAGAGAGAGACAGAGAGAAAGGTCTTCCTTTGCCGTTGGTTCACCCTCCAATGGCCGCCACAGCCGGCGTGCTGCGGCTGGCGCATCGTGCTGATCCGATGGCAGGAGCCAGGTACTTATCCTGGTCTCCCATGGGGTGCAGGGCCCAAGGACTTGGGCCATCCTCCACTGCACTCCCTGGCCACAGCAGAGAGCTGGCCTGGAAGAGGGGCAACCGGGACAGAATCCGGCGCCCCGACCGGGACTAGAACTAGGATTAGCCTAGTGAGCCGCGGCACCGGCCAAAATCTGCAATTGATTTCTAAAATGATATCCTGAGCCCACAGACTCACACGCTTAGCAGCTGTACGTCAAGCCTGCTGGCGTTTTGAGGGGTTTTGTGAGATGGACTTAGCAAAGTCTCAAAACACTTGGGAGCAACAGAGAGAAAGGTGAGGAGGCAGTGCAAGGTGGGAGCGGTGTTTGGGGCTGAAGGACCAGTGGGTAAGGCAGGGCCAGGAGAACACGGGGAAAAGACTCACAGAGCAAGGGTACAAGTAGGGACAGCTATGAGAGGAAAGAGAGAAAATATTTCCTCCTGTAATCTCACCACCTTATTTCAGATTCAAGACCAGCAGACTGTGCCCAGCATCTCACAATGACTTCCATAGAGTTTATGCACTTTAAAAAATTGTAAACAAGGAGCCGGTGCTGTGGCGTAATAGGCTAAGCCTCTTCCTGTGGCACCAGCATCCCATATGGGCACTGTTTTGAGTCCTGGTTGCTGCTCTTCTGATCCAGCTCTCTGCTATGGCCTGGGAAAACAGTAGAAGATGGCCCAAGTCTTTGGGCCCCTGCACACACATGGGAGACCCGGAAAAAGCTCCTGACTCCTGGCTTTGAATTAGCACAGCTCTGGTCATTACGGCCATTTGGGGAGTGAACCAGCAGATGGAAGACCTTTGTCTCTGTCTCTCCCTCTCTCTTTCTGTAACTTTACCTCTCAAATAAATAAATAAAATATTTTTTAAAAAAAGTTCAAATAAGAAAATGTGAAAGAATTAGAAGGCTTCCTAAGTGAAATCTTTAAAAAAAAAAAAAGATTTTAAATGTCATAGAACTTGTCTAGAATCTATCCAAATCCTGTTGTATACTTCAAATCATGTCTAGATGACACATAATACCCAAGAGCTGTATTTTTAAAAAATTATTTATTTATTTAAAAAGTAGAGTTATATAGAGGCAGAGAGAGGGGTCTTCCATCCACTGGTTCACTCCCCAAATGGCTACAACACCTGGAGCTGGGCCAGTCTGAAGCTGGGAGCCAGGACCTCCTTCTAGGTCTCCCATGTGGGTGCAGGAGCCGCTACCTGCAGAGTCAGCATCCCTTATGGGCGCAGGTTCAAGTCCCAGATGATCCACTTCCCATCCAGCTCTCCATTATGGCCTGGAAGACAGTGGAAGATGGCCCAGGTCCTTGGGCCCGTGCACCCACTTGAGAGACTAGGAGGAAGTTCCTGGCTCCCAGTTTTGGATCGGCGCAGCTCCGGCCGTTGCGTCCATTTGGGGAGTGAACCAGCAGATGGAAGACCTCTCTCTCTCTCCCCCCGTCTGCCTCTGTAACTCTGCCTTTCAAAAAAAATATCTTTTTTAAAAAGAAATCTTGCTAACTTAGTAAAATACAGAAGATTTTTATTTTCTTTTGTCTATATTTTTAGAAATTTCCACAATATATGCAATGATCAGCAGTATAATCCCAAATATGTTATTTATGTATGTAAACATAAATATTATATGCTATCTTTGCAAATAAACATTAAAATTGCACATTACTATATAGGGCAATCAATGTTCTACACATAAATATTGTAGTCACAGAAAATGGGCAGGAAGAATATGTAGCAAAATGTTGACAAACCTCAGTGATTATTTTTGGGTGTTGTAGCACCAAATAATTTTCAGAAACATTTTTCCACAGCATTTTTGTGTGTTTTTGTGTGCTTTCTCTATTTTCCAAGCTATGTGTCATGCAAATGTTTTTCACTCACAAGAAAGAAAAACAGTTGTCGTAGGCAGTTTTCTGTGGCTGGAACTGGGTGATTTATCAGGAACAGAGAAGTTAATTTCGCTCACCTTTCTGGAGACCAGGAAATCCAAGAGCACAGCCCCACAGCTGCTCCACATCTGGTGAGCGCCTTCCCGCTGGGTCCTGGAGTGGCAGAGGCTTCCCCAGGCAGGCGGGGTGGAGCAAGTGTGGCAGAGGAGCTGATTGCTACAGCAACCCAAGGATCCACTGATAGGTGAATGGATTCGTCCACTCATGAGGACACAGCCTTCCGGACCCACTCACCTCCCAAAGCCCTCACCTCCAAACCACGGTAACAGATGATACTGGGGATGGAGCTGCCAACACACAAACTCCGGGGCCAACACTCAAGCCACAGCAATTGTGATTGTTTTTAAAATAACATGCGAGACACCATAGGACCTCCTAGGATTTAAGCAGTGCCCTCTTATCAGCTGTCAGAGTTTGAACAAGATTTGGTTCCCCAATTCATGCAGATACTTAATCCTCAAAATCATTTAGTCAATGGTACCTTAAAAGGGTGGAAAGGTCACCCACTTACAGCGTGTAGGAGCTGGGCCAATTGGGACGTCCTTAAGTCATTCGGGGTGGGGGGAGGGGAGTGTGGTGATCTAGGAAGATGGCTCTAGTGAGAGAGTGGGTTATGAAAGCCACACACCAGGGTCCGGTGCTGTGGCCTAGAGGGTAAAGCTGCCACCTGCAGTGCCAGCATCCCATATGGATGCCGGTTCAAGTCCCGGTGGCTCCATTTCCAATCCAGCTCTCTGCTATGGTCTGGGAAAGCAGTGGAAGATGGCCCAACTCTTTGGGCCCCTGCACCACGTGGGAGACCCAGAAGAAGCTCCTGGCTCCTGGCTTCAGATCAGTGCAGCTCCAGCTATTGCGGCCAATGAGAGAGTGAACCAGAGGATGGAAGACCTCTTTCTCTTCTCTATCTCTCTCTCTCTCCCTGCCTTTCCTTCTGTCTCTGTAATAATAAATCTTAAAATAAATAAATAAAAGCCACACACCAGGCCCAGTCGCTCTCCTTGCTTCCTGGTTGGGTGGGTGATCACACATGTTGCCATTCCTCAGCTTCCTTTGATGTCAAGCTGATGGAGCCACCTACTCCTACACTGGGAACCTCTTTGTCTCATCAGCAGCTTCTCTCGGGTATTTTGTTACAATGGCACAAAGCTGATTAAGGCACCCGTCCATCCAGTGTCAAGGCCTCTAAGTCAACCCTGGATCCCTCAGCACCCTGCAGGGGGACAGTTCCTGAGCCCTGTTGGGTTATTATCACAACATGACCACCACGCCTCCTTTCTCTGCCGCCACTGCCGTCTCTGCGGCTCACAATTCGACTGCTCGAGCATTGCGTTCAGAAAGACATGTCCCGGCCGGCGCCGCGGCTCACTAGGCTAATCCTCCACCTTGTGGCGCCGGCACACCAGGTTCTAGTCCCGGTTGGGGCACCGGATTCTGTCCTGGTTACCCCTCTTCCAGGCCAGCTCTCTGCTGTGGCCAGGGAGTGCAGTGGAGGATGGCCCAGGTGTTTGGGCCCTGCACCCCATAGGAGACCAGGAAAAGCACCTGGCTCCTGGCTCCTGCCTTCGGATCAGCGCGGTGCGCTGGCCGCAGCGTGCCGGCCACGGCGGCCATTGGAGGGTGAACCAACGGCAAAGGAAGACCTTTCTCTCTGTCTCTCTCTCTCACTGTCCACTCTGCCTGTAAAAAAAAAAAAAAAAGACATGTCCCTGGTCCCTGCTCAGGGACAGCCACTGGGTCCCCTTACCCCTAAACATGGAGTGGAAAGCCCACCCCACCCCAGTACTTTTCCAGGTGTCTCCTGCATCACTTTCCATCCAGGGAGAGTGAATTTCATTCAAACTGATCTACTTCCTGCTGTCCGAAATGCACTCTGTATTTTGCAACTTTTGTTTCTGCACAAACTATCTCAACTGCCCCACACCCTTCCCCTTCTGGTCCAAGTATTGTTAAAGGCAAAGCTCAAACTTCACACTGCTTGTGACTCCCGCCCCAACTGCCTCGGAGCTGGTACAGCTCTCCTTTTTAGCCCTTTCACATCACATGCAGAATGTGCAGAGCCATACAAGTCATCTTGTCCACTTTCTCTACTAGATTGGGCATAGATTTTTCAAAATATTTATTCATTTATTGAAAGGCAGAGTTACACAGAGAGAGAAGGACAGGCGGAGAGAGAGAAAGATTTTCCATCTGCTGGTTCACTGCCCAGATGACTGTAAACAGTTGGAGCTGCACCAATCTGAAGCCAGGAGCCAGAAGCTTCTTCCAGGTCTCCCACGCGGGTGCAGGGGCCCAAGGACTTGGGCCATCTTCTATTGCTTTCCCAGGCCACAGCAGAGAGCTGGACCGGAAGTGGGAGCAGCCAGGTCTCGAACCGGCGCCCATATGGGATGCCTACACTGCAGGCGGTGGCTTTACCCCCTAAGCCACAGCACCGGCCCCAAGGGTATGTCCTACTCAGAACCCAGAAGTTCTAGAAAGTCGTAGACAATGAAGCTGTGGAAGCAACAAAAGACCTCCCCAAGAGAAGTAATCGGGACATTGCTATCAATTCTTTAATACATGAATATGTTAGCACTCAGACCCTGGCGAGGTTCTGCCTTTAGCAGGGAGCCCCAGAGCCACACTCGGGGGTGGGGGTGGTGGGGGGTCCCCCTAGCAGAAGCCAACCAGCCGCAGCGTGTTGGGGAAGCTGCGGCGCATGCTCATGCATTTCTCCTGGTCGATGTACAGGGAGTTGGCTTTGACCGCCAGGTCGTGCTCCAGAGTGGCCTTGGTGTGGACCAGCGACTGCAGGGTGTCCTCCGCTTCCCTCAGGCGCTGCTGCAGGGTCTGGATGGTGTCGTCCACCTCGTACACTTCATTCACGAGGCTGCGCGAGGGAACAGGCAAGGTGAGGTCAGCAGGGGTTCATGCCTGTGGCTAGAGATGAGCTGAATGAAGCTCACGGGTAGTTCCGGAGTTCCCGTGGGGGACGTGGCTGCTGTGCTGGGTGTCGCATGTGGGGCCCCATCAGCACGAGGGTTATACCAGTGTCAGAACCGCTTCACGTCATAAAGAAAGCAGTACTTTGTTATCAACTACACCCCATAATCCCAAAGAAAAACTAAGCATATTCTAAGGATACCAGCACATTTTCATTCACACACACATATACAGGTATACATATTTATAATTAGGTACACATACATGTAGTAAATATTATATTTCGAAGAAAGAAGGGGAAAAACCATTTGACACTTTTAAATAGTGAAACTAGGAAAAATCAAACCTCAGTTGGACAGATTTTACACTTATTTTTCACTGAAAAGTGTTTTTATAGTTGAAAAGAGAGGAACATGCAACTATTTTCAGGGGCTAAAATTCAGCCACGTCTGTTAACTTATGCTGGATAAGGGACAGTTCCTGGGACACACCCCAAATTCTATAGTCCTCCCCAAGCCAGGTCCCAAGCTAAGTCCCTTCAGGTCCCTGAGTAAGCATTATTGTAATTGTCACAAACTTAACAGGACATAAAACTGATAATGCGTGAAACCAGTGACACAGACAGGATGTGCCAACAAGCTGCAATTCCAATTGTGCTATAATGATGAGAAACATTGTACATTTTTCATTAAGACAAAAAGGGAAACAAGGTAACATTTAACAGCAACATCTGGCATCTGCTTCTGAAAATATTTTAATCACTCTTGCAGTAATTTTTCATTTATTTATGAGTGGCACTTTCAGAAGTGTCCGTTGATCGTTTTGCATTGTTTTCTATGAATTGTCTCTCCCTGTGTTTTGTTTATTTTTCTACCACGGCATTGTCATTGCTTTTGGTTCTTGGCACAGTGCTTTTTAAATACTAGGCATATGGATTTTATTTATTTATTTATTTAATTATTTATTTATTTATTTTTGCCTCTTACACTTGGGATAAATGTTTTCCCTAATTTTAGTTTGTTTTAATGTAGTTTAAGATTTTCAAATTTTAGCAAGTCAAATTTTCTCTTTTCCTTTGTGATTTCTGCTATTGTGTTTATACTGACTTATGGCAGTTCAATTTTTTCTGTCTGTACTATAATGCAAAAGTGATGCACAACTCAGTGGGAAGTGTGCTTCAGAGTGCGAATGTGGATCTTTGCTTGGATAGTGACACACTGTCCGATTGTCTCTTAGGATGCTGGGCACAGCCCTCATCAGCCCCTTGGGCACAGGAGGAACAATGGATTCTCTACAGTGTGCCCTGTTGCCAACATTTCAGATATTGTGATTTGTGTGTTTGCACCCCATCAAGTGTGCAAAATGCCCATCTGCGTGTGTACATGACATAGCCAACAACTGATTGTAAAACATGCTGTGTGTTAGATGATCTTGCCCAACTGTGGGGCCAGTGTTGTGGTGTAGTGGGCTAAGCCTCTGCCTGCAGTGCCAGCATCTCATAGGGGCACCAGTTCAAGTCCCGGCTGCTCCACTTCCGATCCAGCTCTCTGCTATGGCCTGGGAATGCAGTAGAAGATGGCCCAAGTCCTTGGGCCCTTGCACCCGCGTGGGAGACCCAGAGGAAGCTCCTGGCTCCTGGCTTTGGATTGGCGCAGCTCCAGCCGTCACAGCCAACTGGAGAGTGAACCAATGGATGGAAGACCTCTACCTCTCTCTCTCTCTCTCTCTCTATCTCTATCTCTATCTCTCTCTCTCTCCGCCTGTCCTTCTCTCTGTGTGTAACTTTGACCTTCAAATAAATAAATAAATCTTTAAAAAAAAAAAAAAGAAGGAAATACAGAGCCTCGGTGGCCATATTGAGGAACTGGGTGCCACTTCCTGCCCCCTCCCTCTTGGCTCCTTGTGACCAAAGGGCAGAAGCAGAGACCCAGGAAGTCAGCCTCAGCACACTGGGGTCCTCCAGGTGGGACCCATCCCACCATCTGTCTGTTTGCAGGGTTGCCAGACAACCTTTGGGAGGCTCTAGTTTAAATCTGAATTTCAGAGAAATAAGTAACTTCTTTAGCATGGTTTTAAAAGTGGGGAAAAACACACAAAATGTAAAATTTACCACTTTAATCATGCATGTGTGTGGTTTGATGGCATTAAGTAATCTGCGAGGATACTTTGAAAAGTTTGTGGAGGTAGCAGGACACTTGGTGTATCAGTGCCTATGTTCAAGTCCCAGCTCCTCCACTTCCAATCCAGCTTCCTGCTAATGCACACCTTAGGAGGCAACAGATGACGGCTCAAGCACTTGGGTCCCTGACACCGACATGGGAGACTTGAATTGATTTCCAGACTTCTGGCTTTGGTTGGACCCAGCCCCAGCTGTCACATGCATTTGGGGAATGAACTAGTAGAGACAGACCTCTCTCTCTCTCTCTCTCTCTCTCTCTCTCTCTCTCTCAAAGTGAAAATTAATTTTTTTCTAATTTTAAAGCTCATAGAAAAGCAGAATTAAAAATTGGGTTGAATGGCAGGTACTTTGCACAGCTGGAAAGATGGTGCTTAGGACACTTGCAGCCCACATTGGAGGTCCTGGGTTCAAGTTCTGGTTCCAATTCAAGCTTCCTACTATTGCTTACTCTGGGAGGCAGCAGGCACTGACTCAAGCACATGGGTCCCTGTCACCTACCTGGGAGTCCCAGATGGTGTTCCTCGCTCCTGTTTTTGGTAATAATCAATACAGGCATAAATATTTTACTTAGCATAAGTACTCTCAGACCACGATGACGTCATCTCAGCGATGCAATCTCAGACAATGATGGCGTCATCTCAGATAATGGTGACGCCATCTTAGGTGACGATGTCATCTCGGGCAATGGTGATGTCATCTCAGACAACAATGCTATTTCATATAATGATGACGTCATCTCAGACAATGGTGCAATCTCAGACAATGATGATGTCATTAAATAGCCCATGTAATAGTTGGGATACACTTATATGCAAACAAATTTATTTGCAATGAATGGAGATTCAAATTTAACAGACTTCCCAGTGTTATTCTTTGCAACGTTTAGCAACCCTACCACAGAGGCCAGTTTAACAACAGCGCAAGGTAGGTATAGTAAGAGACCTACAGAGCAGAAATTATTCCATTCAAAAGCCCTCATACTGCCCTAAGGGACAAGCTGTTAACCTTTTAAAGTGGAGGTTCAAACCATCAGCAGTTGCTTAAGTTGGGTGGGGGAAGAAGAGGGAATATCATTTTGAACTTTGTATAGATTTGTCTTGTTATATTTTTAAATTGTAATGTATCCCTATCTTACCTATGAATTTTTGTTAAAGATTTATTTCATTTATTTGAGAGGCAGAGTGATACAGAGAGTGGGAGAAACAGAGAGAGATTTTCCACCTGCTGGTTCACTCCCCAAATGCTATCAATGTCCAGGGCTGGGTCAGGCCAAAGCCAGGAGCCTGGAACTCCATCTAGGTCTCCCACAGGAGTGCAGGGGCACAAGCACTTGGGCCATCTTCCACTGCTTTCCCAGGCACAGTAGCAGGGAGCTGGATCAGAAGCACTCAACCGGCACTCTGAGATGAGATGCTGGCATCGCCAAGTGGTTATGCTACAACACCAGCCCCATCTTTCCTAGGAGAATAAGTAACAGAAACAGCAACAACAACAACAAAATTTTTGGAAGAAAGCAACATGGAAAAACTAGTGTAAATATTTAAAGGGAAAATGTCTTTACCTTGTATTGAATAGTGTCATGAGAAAAAAAGAGGAAATACAATTAATGTCTAATAATAATAGCTGCTATATCCAGACAACGGGCTCCTATGCAAGCAATATTTTTTTTAAAAAAATGTATGTTAGACATGGGAAAATAAATTCAGACTATCAGTTGGAAGGTTGGCACGGGCACATTTTTTTTTAATGTGCCTGTTGGCAAGAACAGTAAAATGCTCACTTGGCTCACCTCTAGAGAGCCTGGAGAACTCACGCTTTGATTTTTATTTTTTAATTTCATTTCTGGATTTTCACTTCATCTATCTCATTTTCTGGATTTTTCTACCATGAACAGACACTCCTCTTAAAACCAGAGAGAAGATAAACATATTTCAGAAAGCACACAGTAATTTTCAGAGACGAGACACTCTTTGACCTTTCAGAGGGGCCTGGCAGACCCACGCCACGCTGGGGCCAACATCTCCAGGAGCACAGCAAGCGGAGGAAGGTGGACTGGGAATTCCTCCCGTCCACTCCACGGTGCCCACCTTCTGGTAGACCGACCCAGCAGTGGCCAACCCAGGGCTCTGATGCAGGTATGGGGTGCAGAGGCAGGGGTAGAAAGCAAATGTGGCCTGGCACCTGCTTGGGCAATGATGACATCATCTCAGGCAATGATGCAACCTCAGCCAGTGATGACATCATCTCTGGCAAGGATGCAATCTCAGGCCACGATGACGTCATCTCAGACAGTGCTGCAATCTTACAATGATGGTGTCATTTCAGATAATGGTGACGGTGACGCCGTCTTAGGCGATGATGTCATCTCGGGCAATGGTGTCATCTCAGACAACAATGCTATTTCAGATAATGATGATGTCATCTCAGACAACGATGCAGTCTCAGACAATGATGATGTCATCCTTACAGATGCCAGGACCAGAAACCTGCCCTGCACCTACCTTCTTCTTTCCCCAAGTCCTCACATCCCTCAGTGGTAAAGTCCTGATAGTCTTGTCTCCTGCACCACTGCACCTTCCCCTCAGCCCTGCAGTCATCCTCAAACGTCCCCTTCGCCGAGGTCACTCTCAACCTACTCTTCGTCCCACTGAGGGACACCAACCTCCAATCCCAGGTGGATTGACACTTCTTCAGGACATCCCTCCCTCAACCATGGGCCTAGGCTGCAGCCCAGTGTGGGACATTCCAAGAACACCAACCCTCTCGTAGCCCTCAGGCATTTGTGACTCCCCGCTGCCTACATCTGTGTTGTGCACTGCCTGCTGCGCCAAGGAAGCCATGTCCGCCTGCGGCTGCCTCGCTGTATCCATAGCCTCCCCTGCTATGGACAGCCATGCCACAAATAGGTGTTGCATGAAGATCGATCCCCTGGACCAGGTAATACTGGGAGCTGAAAGCGAGGAGGCAAAGGCAGCAAGGGGCCTGAATGGATCTGTTTGGCCACCTGCAGCCAGCACGGAAAGGGGAAGGCGTGATTAGAGGCCCCCATGCAGGCTCCTGGAAGAAATAACGGGCATGGGAAACAAATCTACTCGGTGCATCTCCTTTCGTCTCCCCGGCTTCAGAAGGAACCCTGAACCCAAACCCAGGAAACACAGCAGGTTCATAAATGCATCTTCACTTCTCACTGACAAACACCGGTCTAGTGGAAAATTTATCTAGGGGGTGGGGGGGATGCTTGACATCTCGTACTTTTAAAATATCATTTTTAAAATAGCATTCAAGATCCACAGAAGGCAGCAGTTAGGATCCCAGCTTTCCACTGCTGTGGAGACACAGGTAAGCCATTAGGAATACAATTTCCAGGGCAGGTTTTGTGGCTCAGCAGGCTAAGCCTGCACTTTGGTTGCCCACATCCTATAGCAAAGTGCCAGTTTGAGTTCCTGCTACTCTGCGTGCAATCCAGCTCCCTGCTAATATATCTTAGGAGACAACGGACGATGGCTCAAGTTGCACGGGTCCCTGCCACCTGCAATGGAGTTCCTGGCTCCTGGCTTTGGCCTGGCCCAGTCCTGGCTATTGCAGGCTTGTGGGGAGTGAACCAGCAGATGGGAGACCTCTCGCTCTGTCTCTCTGTCACTTTGCCTTATAAGTTAATAAAAATAAATTTATATGTTATACAAATACATTCTCCATCATCTTCAAGGACACATTTTATTCCCGGTTTTCTTGTTCTTGGCTGATCACAGAGCTCTGGTCTGCTGAAATCACTCCAAAAAAAATTTTTTTGAACTTCAGAGCTAAAAACATTTTGCATTCAAAAACAAATAAAGCCACCTTCCTTTTCAAAATAAAAGTATCACAATTATTTAAATAAAGCAGAGCCTAGACTGGCTCACAACCAAAAATGCCATGAAGGCTTAGGATCTCTTTTGAAAGAATCCATTTAGAACATTTTAAATGAAAATAAGTCTTGAAGTGAAACACCAGCTTTTCTCCACTCCCCACTTCCTTGAGTTTAGGATCTTTATTTTTTCTCAATCTAGACAGCCAAAAGAATGCTTTTAGAATGATCAGTTTAAGAAGGAAAATAACTCCTTCTCCCAGTAATAATGTTAACCATTTTTGGCAATGATTTTTTTTAAATGTATGTATTTATTTGAAAGGCAGAGTTACAGAGAGAGAAGGAGAGACAGAGAGAGAGATCTATCCACTAGTTCACTCCTCCAAATGGCCACAATGACTGGGGTTGGGCCAGGCCAAAGCCAGGAGCCAGGAGCTTCTTCCGGGTCTCCCACATGGGTGTAGTGGCCCAGGGACTTGGGCCATCCTCTACTGCTTTCCCAGTCACATTAGCAGGGAGCTGGGTCAGAAGCAGAGCAGCTGGGCTCAAACTGGCAGCCATATGGGATGCTGGCACTGCAGGCCATGGCTTCACCCACTGCACCACAGTGCCAGCCCCGGCAATAACATTTTCACAGGAAATCTTGACAGAAATAGAAGTGGGTTTTGTCCTACAGTCAAGTCAAGGTGCAGGAGAAGTAGACACACGAGGAAGTTGGCAGGAAGGAGATTGGAAAAGCCGGGAAAGATCACTCAGCTTCTCCGGAGAGACTGCAAATAACTCAGTGCCAGGTAACTCCAAAGTCTTCCTAGACCGCTCCTCAGAACTGTCTGAAAAAACAACCTTGGAGGCCAGCATCTTGCACAGCTGGTCAAGCCGCCACCTGCAATGCCAGCATCTCACACGAGCGCAGGTCGGAGTTTTAGCTGCTCCACTTCTGATCCAGCTCCCTGCTAATGTGCCTAGGAAAGCTATAGAAGATGGTCCAAATCCCTGGGCCCCTGCACCCATGTGGGGGATTCAGATGGAGCTCCAGGCTCCTGGTTTTACACAGGCCCAGCTCCAGCCATTGCATCCATTTTGTGCAGTGAACCAGCAGATGGAAGATCTCTCTCTCTCTCTCTCTCTCTCTCCCTCTCTCTCTCTTTCTCTCTCTCTCTCTCTCTCCCCCTCCCCTCATCTGTAACTCTGCATTTCAAATAAATAAATATTAAAAAAAGAAAAGAATGAGCAACCCTGTGTTTGTCTAAAGGCAGTCTGAAGAGTTTACTAGTTCCCAGCTTGGCTTTTGAAGACTCTGCAGAAATTTCTGAAGAATGAAACGTCAGCTTAGCTTCCCCTAGTACTCTCTGCATAAAGTCACAGCTCACCTAATCCTGATAGGCCAGCTGGGTACGCTCTCACTCCTGGGTTCTTGGGAAGCAGTGTGGCATTTTGAGCCGGCTGGGTAGGGGCCAGTTTGGAGGGATTAGGGAACGGCTTAGCTTAAAGCATGAGCTGTTCAGGATGAGGGGGTCTGGGAGTCCCGCTCTGAGGAACACAAGGCCTGGGTGAGCTCCCACATGTCTGTGACCTGGAAAACAGCTCTGCTAAGAGAAATGCAGCTCATCTAGGAAGCAAAGGCCATTCGGATGCACATGCAAACTGACCTACAGGGCTTATGTCCTGATAAATTCATCTTAAATTGAAAATACTATAGGACAGGGCTGGCGCTGTGGAGCAGTAGGTTATGTCTCTGCTGTGGCACCAGCATCCCATATGTATGGGCACCAGGTTCTTTCCCAGTTGCCCCTCTTCCAGGCCAGCTCTCTGCTGTGGCCAGGGAATGCAGTGGAGGATGGCCCAAGTGCTTGGGCCCTGCACCCATGGGAGACCAGGAGAAGCACCTGGCTCCTGGCTTCGGATCAGCGCAGTGCGCCGGCCACAGCGCGCCGGCGGCGGCGGCCATTGGAGGGTGAACCAACGGCAAAAGAAAGACCTTTCTCTCTCTCTCTCACTATCCACTCTGCCTGTGAGAAGAAGAAGGAGGAGGAGGAGGAGGAGGAGGAGGAGGAGGAGGAGGAGGAGGAGAAGGAGAAGGAGGAGAAGGCGAAGAAGAAGAAGAAGAAGAAGAAGAGGAAGAAGAGGAAGAAGAGGAAGAAGAGGAAGAAGAGGAAGAAGAGGAAGAAGAGGAAGAGGAAGAAGAAGAAGAAGAAGAAGAAGAAGAAGACGACAAGACTAGTGGTATCCCCCTGGCTGTACCAGAGAGGCTTCTGGAACGCCACGTGTTGCCCCCTTTGCCCCTCAAGTTGCTGTCAAGTGGATTCAGTGATGAAATCCAGAAAGAGAAGGCTGATGGGCAGGTATTGGGAAACTGGGGACAAAGCCAGAATGGGTGGTGGTGTAGGGGGCAGTGATATTGTGGCCAGTGCTATGCAGGTGCCTCCTTGAGGGAATCTGCAAAGTTAAAAGAATGATAAAACTCACTGAGCACAGGCGGTGTGTGCGTTCCTCCTGCCATGAGTAGGCGGGAGCTGTGCTTAAAGAAGAGCGGCTGTTTTCCATCTCTGAGTGCAGAAGACATGGAAATGAGCCTAAACCAGACCTTTGGGGAGGTGGAGGAGGGGGCTGGGGGAGGGTCTCAGGGCATCACGAGGATGGTCTTAATGACAAGAGCAGACAGGAAGCGCCCAACGAAGTCAGTGAGAGCAAATGAGTGCAGAGGAGCTAGAGGAACTGGTACCAAAAGTGCCTTTTCTGAGGAACTCCCCGGGCACCACGAAGTCCCTCACCTCCGCTCCTTATGAGACAGGTGTTCAGGAAACTTCACAGACTCCCGGGAAGCGCCAAGGGACTCAGACACCTCCAGCATGCACTGAGTGAGCTAAATGTTTGACACTGTGTGTGTGTCTGTGTGTGCAGTGTTCATGTCATTTCCTGTTTTTTTTAAAACAATTACGGTAAATAATACTAAAATACATAGCATGAAATCTACCCCGGGAGCCGATGTTGCCTGCACAGTTCCATGACACTAAGCACTTTGACATTGTTGCACAACCCTCCCCGAAATCTCCGAAATTTCCCCATCAGCCCACACTGAGAGTCTTCTGCATTGAACACCTCTCCTTCCCCTGCTCACTCTATGTTGGCAGAAAGCACCTTTGTACCCTGAGCCACAGTGGGGTGGAAGGGTTGTGCCGAGGCGAGCCCCGAGCTCTCCCTCCTGCCCAGCCAGGCCTCCACCTTACCGGAGCTGTGCCATGTCTCGGCAGAGTTCTATGTTGGGTCTCCTCGTGCGCTCGTCCAGTCTGGTCTGGGCCACCTTCAGGAAGGCCGACTTGTCCTTGATGGCCTTCTTGATGGATTCGATGGTCATTTCAGTCTGGAAAATCTCCTGTAGGGTCTGTGGTGAGGAGAAGCCATTGCCTGAGGCGTGGTGCCACCCCCAGGGAACCCTCAGCTTCCCGGCTCCTGGCTGCTCGGCCCATTTGGCGCCTCCTACTCTGGAGTGAGGAAGTCGATTCACTGAGACCCCCCTGGGACTGGCTCTCGTGGCTCCGGAGTGTGGATCTTGAACCCCTCTTCTGAGCTCTGGGTTCACAACCTCGTGTCAGTAGGGGCCAGGGTGGGACTATTTACATCACAGAAATGAGCAAAGGCAACAAATTGGGGGGGACTGTCCCAGACACCCCAGATTGCCAGATTTCAGTTATTTACCAGTGTGTAACTCTGATGACAGCGAGGCCGGGAGCTTTGGGGTGTGGCCCTAACCTCCCTCTTCACATCCATGTGTTTTTGCTTCTCTATCCCTATTCCCTCTCCCTACCGACTTATACATGTGCGGAAGAGCTGCGTGCATTTGGAAAGCTCCTGGGCAGCTAACAGCAGAGGAAACCACAAGTTACGACTGCTGGAGTGGAGGGAGACACGAATGTGCCAGGCAGGGCCACTGCTTGAACAAAGACTTGCAGGCAGCAAGCAGATCCGAGGTTGACATGGGGGTCTGCAAAGAGACCACCACGGCGGTTGGTATGGGTGGTTCATGTGCCTGGAGAGAACCTGAGAAAGGAGGTTGGAGCCAGGCTGGAGAAGACATTGACCAGGAGGTACACAGGGCCAGGGGCCACCTGTGTTTGGACAGTAAGAAGCCTTTCTAAACCTGAGCTGAGGGTTCTCCCGGAAGCTGAACAGGTTTAAGCTGCAGCACGCCTCCCTTGCTAGGGCTCAGCACCGGCAGTTTTGTATTAATGATTTCTGTCTTGACAAGCGTCTTCCAAATTGCCTATTCTGGATTCCTCCTTGGCTCCTCCCCCTGCCCTCCATTGAGCCTGATCTCTGCTCCCCGAGCTCCACAACCTCCCCACGATCGACCCTCAGCCCCTGCTCCTTTCCTGGGTCCTGGAGACACGCCCAAGTTTTCCCCAAATTGCTTTAAAGCCTCATGTGTTTACCACAACTCTTCCTCCTGGGTCTTCTCCATTCCCTCTCCTGGTGTCCACCGCCGAGTATTATTCAACCTTGGCCCCGGGCCTGCTCCCTCCTCTTCCAACCCAGCCAGTCTCCCAGTGTGCCCTATCTGTGGCCTCAGCCTCCCTTAGGAAACGAAAGCCAACCTCAAGGCCAAGGTCAAGGTCTCCCTGATGCCTCCCCCTCCTTGAAACTTGCACCCTACTTGCTTTCTGCAGTCAGCTGCCATCCGAGACCCTGGCCTGTCTCTCTGACACTCTCCTCATTCACCTCTAGGGAAAGGTGCTGTCCTTGGGGAGTTTGCCGCGGCAGCACTCCCCCCACCCACTGCCGCCGCCCCGCCCAACTCCCCCCTACACAGATGTCATGCCATAGCACTGATTTGGCACTGGTGGATTCCAGGAACTCCTAAATCTGTCACTTGGGCTTTGATCTCTCGCCCAAGTTTTCAACAGCTGACTTACAATCTCCAGGGCTGCCTTCAAATGCTCCCAGCTCCCTGAAGCCACGCCCTGCCTCTTACCAGAGGAAACCACTTGCCCCTCCTGCTGAACAACCTAAGTGTTTTCTCTGCGGCTGTTTTCTCTGTGTGTGTGTGTGTGTGTTGTCTCACTGTAACGCGGTGATGCTCCCATGTGAATGTGCCGACAGGCCCAGCACAGCACCCTGAATGAATCTGTTATGGCGTCCACTGTGTCTCCTCCCTCCAAGATCCCTACGTTGAAGCCCTCACCCGCCCAGGACCTCCGACTGTGACCATATTTGGAATCAGGGTTCTGCAGAGGTGATGAAAGCTAAAAAGTAAAATCACAAAGGCGGGCCTGACTCCAACAGGACCAAGTGTCATTATACTTAGAGGACATCTGGACACAAGTGGAAGACAGGGGAGGACCTGGGGACAAGATCCCACCTGACAACCGAGGAGACAGAAGCTCAGGAGCCACCAGGCCTGCCGACATCCAGTCTCAGACCTTGTCCTCCAGAATGGGGGAGAAATCCATGTCCATGGTTTGAGCCACCTGTCTGTGGTGTATGCTGTTCTAAGCAGCCCTAGCAAGCTAACAGTTGTAAATAAAACCCGTTGACCATAGCAACTCCATCAAAGCAGCTTTCTAAAGCAGAAGTGAGAAATGTCCAGCCTGCAAACCATAGGAAGCCCAGGGAGCCTTGGTGTAGCCCTGCCAAGGCAACCACAGGTGAGACTCCATGTTCAATGAATCCCCAGTGGGCTCATTCTCAAGTTGATAACTTTGTGTGGCCTGCGAATGATGCTATCAATATACAAATGGCCCTTGGAGGAAAACAGCTTCCCCACCCCTGCAGGCGCTTTTGAACTGTGTTTTAATGCCCAGTGGGTAACCCCTGACCATCCCCATCAAGGTCTTCCATATCTTGGCTACAACCCACTTTGCCAAGTTTCTGTCCCAAGACACAAACTACCCCTCACCCGGCACCACAGTCTCTCTGGAGACCTGATCAACCTCTGATTTGCTACCCCCAAGTTTAAGAAGTTGCCCCCCTCCCCAGGATATTTGGGTCTCCCTCCATAGCTCAAATACACTTTCGTAACTCGGGACTCTCTGTTGCTACTAATCATGAGCTTTCCACATGCCTGCCTCTCTTCTGCACACACACAAGCTTCCTGCAAGCAAACCCTGCATTTCTGGCTTTTCTCTCTGCCTTTCACAGCAAGAAGCACGTTGTCCGGTTGAACCGATGTTTGTTGCCTAAAGAAGGCACCATGAAAAGGGAAGCTACATGTGCTGCATCCTGGGGGAAACGGGGAGCCCTCCATTGAGTAGTAGCACCTTGAGCCACAAGGCTGACAGTGCAAGGAACTCAGAAAATAGAAATGACAACACCACTACATCCAGCAGAAGCCACAGCCACAGGACTGATGCTAGAGCAAGGAAGAGCTCCTTGTTTATCTGGAAATAAACCCCTTCTGCTCAAATCCTCCACTCAAATCCTCATTGTAAAAGTCTGATTGCTTAGGACACTTGCAGAATTTCAATATCAGAAACACTTGGGCCTACCTAATAGTTGCCTATTTGGTTCCGACTTCTAGAAAGAAGGTCTGAAATAACTGAAAAACGCCTCCCATACGTCCTAATAAAAAAGTCACTTCCTAGTTATATATAAGGATCCATTACATTTGAATAATATTTTTATTTCCAAGAAACACTAAGACCCTTTCACTACACACTGCCTTCTTTGTGTTCCAAATACCAGCGGCTTCTAGTTTCATTTTGACACCTGGCTACCTGGTGGAAATCAATGGTACCCATTGTGCCGTTTTTAATGTTTCTTACTCTGGATGGCCGGGAAGTCGTGTGCCTGCTGCTGTCTTTCTGGGTGTGGTGAGAGATTTGTGGTCCCAGAGGACCCTGCCCTGTCCGGGTTAGCTGGGAGTTGGTGGGAGTGGGAGGTGGGGGTGGGTGGTTTCCCACAAGGGGGTTGCCTACCTTCGCTAAGTGAATCTGAATCTTATTCTTGGCATCCGCAGTCTCAGCGATGCGATTCGTGAAAGCCAAGTTCACTCTGTTGAACTGATTCCACATCTCGTTGGCAGTCACCACCAAGAGGTTCTCAATGTCATCTCTGAGCTTCGCCGAGGCTGTCCGCTCACTCTGGGAGCGCAGGATGTTGTCATCCGTAAATTTCGCCCAGGTTTCAGGCACGGAGATGCTGAGAAAGGCAAACCAGGCAAGGGCCACATGGTCGAATCAGCCTGGACAGTCGGCAGGCGACTGTTTCTCCTGGGACAAAGAAACTCCCCCCAAATCGTGGATACTGCTTTCATCTCAGAAAATGAACACAATAGAGTAAAGCTTATTTTAAAAAAAGAAAACACTTCTCTTGGGGTGGTTGAAGGTGCCTGTATCCCACTTTGGAGGCACTGGGTTTGAGTCCTAACTCTACCTCTGAATTCCAGCTCCCTAACAACAGAGACCCTGGGCAGCAGCAGGTGCTGGCTCAAGTAGTTGGGTCCCTGCCACCCATATGAAGGAGACCTGGATTGAGTTCCTGGCTTCTGGCTCCTGGCTCCAGGTCTCAGATCCAACCCCAGCCCACCCAGCTATTACATGCATTTGGAGAATGAACCAGCAGATGGGAGGTCTCCCTCTGGCTCTCTTTTTCTGTATCTCTCTAGTTCTCTAGTAGATTTTTTAATCACATTTTTTTCTCTTATTTGTGGAACTTAATATATAGACAGTACAAAAATTATGTGGCTATCATATCTCTTGTTATTTAGTTGTAAATGCTGATTTACCGAATCATACCATGGAAAGGACAATGTTCTTTTCTTTTCCCATGCTACAATCATTGTCAGGAATCTCTGAGTCTGTAATATTAGTACCCCTGTTTTCAAGAAAAAATATAGAGGCCAGCATGTTGGAATAGTAGGTTAGGTCCCATATAGGAGCTGGTTGGAGTCCTGACTGCTCCACTTCCCATCCAGCTCCCTGCTAGTTCACCTGGGAAAGCAGTAGAAGATGGCCCAAGTGCTTGGGCCCTTGCATCCACATGGGAGACCCGGATGGAGTTCCTGGATCTGGCTTCTATCTGGCCCAACCCTGGCCTGGTAATTGCAGCCATCTGGGGAGTGAGCCACGGGATGGAAACTCTCTCTCTCTCTCTCTAACTCTGCCTTTCAAATAAATAAATTATTTTTTAAGAAAAAAAGAAAGAGAAATAGTGTTTTTTTAAAGAAGGAAGGGAGGGAGGGAGGGAGGGAAAGATGTGACACAGCCCTTTACAAAGGAATACAGATGGCGACTGTGAAAGTCCGGACCCAGAACACACACACCCGTGAGCACGTGTCCAGAGCTCCACGGGCGTGTCACGCTTGGGCATCCTCCCTCCCTTCCACTTTTTAACCTCTGCCACGGTTTGTTACCCTCCACACACGCAGCTGGACTGCCGTGGAGGCAAGTGTTGGGAGCTGGGTCTCTAAGAGATGGTAGTGAAGAGGGTTGACGGTCTGTGGTTCAGAGTGGGTTACATCCCGAGGGAGTAGTGAGTCAAAGCAAGAGCAAGTGGGTGCAAAAGTCAGTGCACCCCATTTCCTTCCCACCGTGTTAGGACACAGGACAGAAGCTCCCACCGGAAGCCGCCGCCACGCCCTTGGCCAAGAGCCAAATCCACCTCTGCCCTCTCTCAGCACCATGTCCAGGTCCAGCATCAGAAAAGAGATCGGGTCGGTGCTTAAGCTGCACCAGCTCCAAAGGCCAGAGAAGGAACCGAAGGCCAGGGAGTCCACAGGAGAGCGCCCATGCCCGACTCACGTGGCGTCCACCCTCTCCACGCCCCGGAAGTAGCTGACGCCATCGGAGGTGTTGCGCAGGTGGTGGCATTTGTCGTCGATGCGCTGAGCCGCCTGTTTGTCGTTCAGGTCCTTCTCCAGCTCGTGCTGGGCCGCTCTGTCAGAGCTAGGACAGAGCAGGGAGGCGGAGCTTCAGGCTCAGATGGTCATGGTTTTCTGCAAGAGGGTAGGGCGGCCCTTCCCTGGTGGGACCCTCTTGTTCTCGCTCTCCCCATCCCTCCTTCTCCATCCAAAGGAGCCTTCTCTGCACCTGCCTTCATGCACCTGCCGGTCCACACTTCCCCACCCATGGCGTTGGGGTAGAAGTAGGGAGAGGAAATGCAAACAGACGTGGGTTTCTTCCTAACACCCACAAACCATCCCAGACAGGATATTGCTTTAAAGGAATCCATCCATATGTGTGCCTTCCTTCCCCTCTTCCATGTCCTCACCGTTTCTCCTGCAATCCCCGACAAATTATAACAGAGCCTCCCTCACAATTCATGGGTGACCTTGGTTTGTGGCCATGCTGCTGCTAAGAATTTTGCCAGGAGTTGAAAACCAAGGGTCATAATTAACCTCCAGGGTTTAGAGGCTGCTGGAAGAGATGAGGAATTGGCCCACTCAACTCAAGTGCTCCAGCAACCCCCCATGCTGGGAAGGGAGAGAGAGAGGTCTTGGTGACTGTGAGATGCATCGCCCTCCCTGGTGGCCTGGGCAGAGAGGGGACCCACAGCTCTCTCCCAAGGAGACAGACCCAGGGGCAGGGGCATAGGGAACAGGGGAGCCACATCTCTTTATTCTGAAATAGTTCAGTGAAAAAATAATTATTGAGCACCAACTATGTGCCAGGCACTGTTCTACAAGCCTAGCAAGCATCAATGGGCAAAATAAATGTCACTTCTCTAAGAAGCCTATGTTCTGCTGGGAGGAGACAGGCAACTTATCTATAATGAATAGGCCATCGATACAACTAGAAGAACAAAGCAGGGAAAAGGTGGCCAGGAGCAAGAGTTATGACTTTAAATGGGATGGTCGGGGCCGGCGCTGTGGTGTAGCAGGTAAAGCTGCCACCTGCAGTGCCGGCATCCCATATGGGCACCGGTTTGAGTCCTGACTGCTCCACTTCTGATCCGGCTCTCTGCTATGGCCTGGGAAAGCAGTGAAAGATGGTCCAAGCCCTTGGGCCCCTTTATCCACGTGGGAGATCTGGAGGAAGCTCCAGGTTCCTGGATCATCTCAGCTCTGGCCATTGTGGCCATCTGGGGGGTGAACCAGTGGATGGAAGACCTGTCTCTCTCTCTCTTTCTCTCTCTCTCTCTCTCTCGTTCTCTCTGCCTCTGCCTCTCTGTAACTCTGTCTTTCAAATAAATAAATCTTTAAAACAAAAAATGGGATGGTCAAGCTAGGTCTCGCCAGGAGACATTGAGCAAAGACTTGGAAAAGGGGGACTCAGATCCTGCAGGCCCCTGTTGGACACTGGAGTCAGGTTTTTCTCTGGGAGAAACTGGAGACCGTTGAATTGCAAGTCCAGGGCTGAAAACAGACTGTGGGAGACCCACAGAGCTATGACTACAGTGACTCAGGTGCAAGATGATGGTGGCTTGGACCAAGGAGGTCACAATGAAGGAAGTAAGAATTGTTCAGATTCAGGATATGTTTTCAAGACAGGACCAAGATAATCCCTTCTCTATCAAGACAGAGGAGCAACAATAGAATAGAATTCCATCAACCGAGGTGGGGGAGGCTGTAGTTGGGAGGTTAGGGAGAAGAAGGAAATTTAAATGACACACTAAGCTTGAATGTTCATTACACCCTGTAAGTGGTGATACCACACAGGTTGTTGGGATGTAGGAGAGAGGTCTTGGCTAGCAGTAAAAAGTTCAGAGTCATTCACATATAAGATAGCATTTGAAAAAGTGGGACGACTGGATGATCTTAATCAAGTGGTCTTGGCATACAGAAGCTACGTGGTAACAGATTTTTTAATTGAATCAACTAGTTCTGACTGCAGGTTGCCTGAAATTTAGCCTATACCTATGGGCAAGAGCTAATTTTGTTTTATTTGTAGAGATGAGGCAGTAATGTGCCGCTGCTCTGTGTTTTGTGAGTTCTAAAACCTGTACAAAGTTTTTCCTTGCTACTTGTGTGTGAAGTCTCTTGCTTTGGGTTATGATGCTAAAACTCTGGGTAGCACAACTTAACCAAACTCTCCGGGTGTGGCCTGTGGTGCAGATGGGAGTGGAATGGGGACAGATGAGATGTAGCTGTGCCAGGGTGCAACAGTGAAAGCCAGGGAGAGGCAAGGAGACATAAAAGATGGGCAGGACGTTGTAGACTGTGGACAAAGATGAGGATTAGGAACTGGGCCAGAGGAAAACAGAGCAGAAACAGTTCTGCAAGTCCCGCAAATCCTAGAGGGCAGGACCACGACATGAGTATCAGGAGTGCACTGCTTATACTCCCAGTTTACCCATCGAGTTAAAAGCCACCTGTATAGGAAACCAAACCGTACACTGTCAGTCATCCTCAGCCAGTCTTTTGCCTGTCACAGCTCAAAAGACTCAGCATATAACATTCACCACCCTTCCCAGTGCTGGTCCCGGGTGCACAGTGCGTTCACTAAGCAAGCAGCACTGACACTTTTCATTGTCTTAGCCCCTTAGGGGTATCACCCATGACCTCTGACCATGTTCAAGGACATATAGCCATCATTTCTGTTCAGTGGCATGTGCTCAATTGGTATTTGGTAACTGTTGTTATTATCACTAAAGATCTTCCTTTGATTATTATTCTTCCTTCTTCCCACCCTGCTCTCCCATTCTCAGCCTAAATACTAAGCTCCTTTTACTGCCAAGAGAAGAGAGCCAGGCCCTTGAGGAATGTGTGAGCTGGTGAGATGCAGGATGGGTGTAAGAAGTCCCAGTGTAATGCAGGGTTAGCGAATGCAGCAATGGTTTGAGCAGGGAGGGCTGCGTCTTTAAAGAGAGATGGAACATGAGGCTAAGTGAGCCACAGTTTTTTGCTTATCCAGCTGTGAGGGCTGAACACACACAAGCCAATCTCTCAACAAAAATCAGCCTTTTGAGTTCAAAGACTCTTCAGCCCTACTCCAAGGAAGGACAGAAATACCTTCTACAATATCTAAGGGTTATTTAAGTAACAATTTTAAGGTGAGAACTCCACAAAACCTCCTAGTAACCTTTGAATAAAAATGTGTGCACAATATGTGTGTGCGTATGTGTCTATGTGTCCATCCTTCTAAGAAGTTAGGAGGCTAAGAGGAATCTGACCAGGTCAAGGACAGATTCTAAATTGTACCAAGAGGTAAAACTCTTACGCGAGTTGGGCAACAGCCTTATCCAAATGCAGCTTCATTCTTTCTTGACAACACAGAATAACATCAACTTCCTACTCAAGTCAAAAGAAAAAAAAAGGCACATTAATGTTTTCATTATTGGATATAACATCCTCAGTCAGCAACATAGCAAACCACCAACACAAGAAAACTTCATGTCTCAAAAAATTGTGAAGTTATATAATAAAGGATTATCCATTAACTTATGTAAATTGACCAATATGCTCCCCCACCCCAACACTGCAAACTAAATATTAAACCAAGATGCGTTCTTCATAGGGCTATAGCAAAGTTATATTATGGTACCTGATAGAACCCAGTTAAAAAATGTAGGTTTTTTTCCTCTCTTTTCTCTTTTTGTTCTTCATTAAAACCATAAAAAGCGGGAAGACAATAGGCCAACATTCTGGTAATATGCAGGGTTGAATTTAAGTGCATGGCTTCTTCTATAACAGCTGTTCTTGCAAGACAAATTAAGTCAGGGAGGGGGGAGACCTGTTCTCTGTCAGTGCCTTTCACCTGAACAGACCAACTTCCACCCTGTGAGGTCAGCCCTCCATGGCTCCTGTCTGTGCATGGTAGCCCAGCTCCCAACACTTGTACAAACACCAGTGTCAGCCAGGCACTCTACCTGGTTGCCCAGGTGACACTTTGCTACTGCTTAGATGCAAGCACTACTACACAGCATGTGCTGGATCCAAGATTTTTAGAACAAATATTCATTCCTCCTCTAAAATTCAGGCCCATCTTAGAAAGTTTACCCATTCAAAATAGTCCCAAGACCTTAAGGTCTTAATCATGTTCTCCCTTTCTCAAGAAAAAAAAAAAAGATTATCAGGCACTGTCTTTGGTAATTATCTTGAATGTTTTTCCATAAGGTTAAACAGCAGTGCAGGGGCCAGCTTTGTGACGCAGTGGATTATGCCACTGGCACCCCAGTGCTCCGCTTCCTATCCAGTTCCCTGTTGATGCTCCTGGGAAGCAGCCAAAGATGGTCCACGTGCTTGGGCCCCTGCCACTCACATGGGAGACCTGGATGCAGTCCCAGGCTCCTGGCTTCAGCCTGGCCCAGCCCCAGCCAGGCGTTGCTGCCATTTAATGAACTAACAAATGGAAGATTTCCTTCTCTCTGTGTCTCCCTCCCTCCCTCTCTGTCACTCTGCACCACAATGAACTCTTTAATTTGAGAGGGAGAAGGAGAGGGAGAGAGAGAGCCTTCATCAGCAGGTTCACTCCTCAAATGATCACAATGGTTTTGGTGCTCTGAGGCCAAAATCAGAAGCTTGGAACTCAATCCAAGTCTCCCAAGTAGATGACAGGAACCCAATTTCTTGAGCCATCACTGCTGCCTCCCAGGGTCTGCATTAGCAGGAACCTAGATTTGGGAGCCAGAACTGAGTATGAAATCCAGGCACTCCGATTCTGGGACAAGAGCATTGTAACCGGTAGACCAAACACGTGCTCCATACACTTACCTTTTAATTCCATTTCTCCACAAACTTTCATTTCTTTATTAAAACTTTTATTTATTATCTATTAATTTTATTAGTATTTAATACCCTTGTACTGTAAATACGGATTTGTTCATCTCTTGACTTTATTCTTTTGTGAACTGTCTGTTCACATGTATGCCTACATTTTTTGTGGTTCATGTTTTCTTACTAATTTATATAAGATTCTTAACAGATTTAAAATTCAAGCTTTTCCCATCATATTTCTTTCTGTCAGTTTGACTCTTGCCTTTTTATTTGGTGCATGGTGATTTTGATATAGACATTTGTGATGTCATTGATGGCAAGCCTATCCAATACTCCTTTTTGGTTTCCTCCATTGCCATCTTGATTAGAAAGGGCTCCTTCCATGCTAACTGTCACTCACGTATAGAGTCTTCTCTATTCTTTATTCTATTCTCTATTCTTCTCTCTTTTCTATTCTATTCTTTCAGTTTAGCATAAAAATATTGAACAAGTCTAGAGTGATAACCCTAGTCTTTCTTTCTTCCAAACTCTGAATTAACAGAGTAAATGAAGAACTCAACTCCCTCACCTGCAAAGAGCAAAGCTTTGTCACACAGTCCCCAGTGGGTTAGGCACCATTCTCAGCTTTTTGTGCCATTCAGCTTTCATCCACCTCAATGACTCAGGATGCATCTATAGTACATGGGTGTATGCATGTTTCATGTTGGTGAGATGTTGGCAAAGGGTTTAGAATTCCTGCTTAGAAAGCACTCTGTAAACTCCAAATCTTAGTGTGTTTTATATTATGTGCAGGGTGTTTTTACACATACTGCACATAGTGGAAAAATTCCTGGGTCTTTCAGTGGAGAAAAAAATGCATTTAATGAGATTTGGTATGAAAAAGTCTTTGAAGGAGATTTTTAGGTGTGGATTTAAATGTCAGGGGGTGAATGGCAGATAGTTTGGAGCAGAAGGGCTCACGGGAGTATGAAAAGACCAAAGCCATCCATAAAATTCACTCACCTATCAATCCACACTCATACCTGGAGGTGGCCTTGAAACACAGCAGTGGAAGTAAACGCAGGGCAAAGCATTGCCCCAGCCACCCATGAACAGAGAGCCTACAAGAAGGCAGAGGACACATACAGAATGCAGAAGTGTGAGTGGAGCCTGGACCCAACGAGACTTCAGCTGCTACCTTGTACCTGGAGAAACCAGGGTTATGTCCAGAGCATCTGAGAGCTGTGTGTTTAGGAGCCCAGACAGGGGATCCAATACTTGTGAATCCTGGACTTGGGAAGGAAAAAAAAATCCAGACTCCATGAATTATATGATCATGGTGACTTCTCCGAGATTCTCAGAGTCTCAGTGACCAAAGGGATTAAAACAGTCTCGTTTGTGGGGCTTCAGATGGAAATGTCCTATCCAGTTGTCTGAAGGGCCTTGCATTCAGCCCACTCTTTTCACAAGAGTTTACCCCTTAGGAACTGGGGTAGGAGGTGGGGAGGTACAAGGGCGATTTCATGGCCAATGGCTTTCCTTTATCTCTAGGAAGAACCCTTCGTTGTCATACTCCCAAGGTTTTGGGTGGCCAAGTGGTTAAAGACATCTGCACAGCATCAGACAGCCCTGGTTCAAACGCCAATTCTGCCGGTGCCGCGGCTCACTAGGCTAATCCTCTGCCTGCGGCGCTGGCACACCGGGTTCTAGTCCCAGTCGGGGCATCAGAGTCTATCCCGGTTGCCCCTCTTCCAGGCCAGCTCTCTGCTGTGGCCAGGGAGTGCAGTGGAGGATGGCCCAAGTGCTTGGGCCCTGCACCCTCATGGGAGACCAGGAGGAAGCACCTGGCTCCTGGCTTTGGATTGGCACAGCGTGCCAGCCGTAGTGGTCATTTTGGGGGTGAACCAACGGAAGGAAGACCTTTCTCTCTGTCTCTCTCTCTCTCTCTCTCTCACTGTCTAACTCTGCCTGTTAAAAAATAAATAAATAAATAAATAAATAAAGAATTGGCAAGAACCAAACCATGCCCCCTCAATTCATTAACCATTACTCTAACAGCATATGGTTTCTTTTATTTATTTTTGTTTAAAAGGCAAAGAAAGAGATAGAGAGACAGAAAGAGGGAGAGAGCGCAAGCTTCCTTCTATGGGTTCACTCCCTATTGTCTGCAATAGCTAGGGCTGGGCCAGGGCCAAAGCTGGGAGCCCAGAACTCATTCCAGGTGACCCTCATGGGTGGCAGGGACCCATCTACCTGAGTTATCTCTTCTATTTTCCAGAATGCATGTTAGCAGGAAGCCAGAATTGGGAGAAAGAGGTGGGCGTAGAAGTCAGGCCCTCTGGTGTGGGACATGGGCATCTAACCCACTAAGCTAAACTCCTGCTTCCAAACCCACTTTTTTGTTTCTATTTTGTTTGTTTTGAGGTAAGTCCATCTCTGCTATTGATCTCAAAAGCATAAGCCCCTGGAGCGGTGGTTCTTGTTTTTTAAGAAACAGGTTTATTGAGGTATAACTCACCTATTCAAAGAGAACCATGTAGTTGTCTTTTGTATATTCACCAAGCTGTGTAACCATCACTGGAACCAAATTTACAACATTTTCATTACCTCCCCAAGGAAGCATACACTCTTCAACAGTCACTCTCAACTTCTAATCTCCCAGGCCTCCCTCTCTCGGCCAGCCACTCATCTACTAGATTTCCCTACTTTGGAAATTCCATACAAGTGGAATCATACATGGGGCAGTCTTCTGTGACTGGCTGCTTTCACTCTTCACACTGTCCTCAAGCTTCATCCATGTTCAGCTCTCACTGTGGCTGGATAAAGCCTTCTGTTGTGTGGCTACACCACATCTTATCCATTCATCAGTTTGGGTTGTGTCCACCTTTTGGCTGTAATGAATAATATTTCTATAAATATTTCTGTGCAAGTTTTTGTTTGGACACATGTTTTCTCTTGAGTTTGCCTATTTGCCAAAGTGGCTGTATCAGTTTACATTCCCATCAGCAGTGCATGGGGGTTTAGATTCTTCCAAATTCTCACCAACACTTGTCATTTTTGCATTGTTTATTATAGTCATCCAAGCATGGATGAAGGCTGTTTCATTGTGATGTGATCTGCATTTCCCGGGTGATAACTGATGCTGAGCGTCTTTTCATATGCTTGCTGGCCATTGTATACCCACTCCGGAGAACCATCTATCTATTCAGATCATAAGAGTGATTTAGAAATTGTTGATGCAAAGCTCTTATCAGACATCTGATTTGCAAAGATTTTCTTGTCACTTTGTTAATACTGTTCTTTGACATACCAAGTTTTACATTTTCACTGTGTCTAGTCTGTCTAGTTTTTCTTTTGTTGTTGGTGCCTTTGGTGTCATATCTAAGAAGCAGTGCCAACTCCAATGTCACAAATATTTATGCTTGCTTTTATTAAGAGTTTTTACAGCTCTGGCGCTTACAGTTAGGCTTTGATCCATTTTGGCATAATTTTTTATACATTGTGGTGTAAGGATCCAACTTGATTCCTTTGCATGCGCATATTAAATCACTCAAGCACCATTTGTGGAAATTATTCTTTTCCCATTGAGTTATCTTAGAATCCTTCTTGAAAATCAAGTAATGATCAACATGAGGGTTTATTCCTCAAGTCTCAAATTCTGTTCCGTTGATCTATAATCTTCATGCAAGTGCTACACTGTCTTATGTATTGCAACTTCATAGTACATTTTAAAATCAGAAAGTATGAATCTTCCAACTTTATTCTTTCCCAATATGATTTTGATCATTCCATCTCTTGAATTCCCATATGAATTTTAGGATCCACTTGTCAGTTTCTATAAGAAATCACCTGAGATTTTCCTTAGGACTGTTTTAAACCTGTGGATCAAGTTGGGAAATATTTCTATCTTAATACAAATAGATCTCCCAGATATGGGCTTTGTGGGGCAGGGGGTTAAGTGCTACTTGGGACACACACATTTCATGTCAGGATGCCTGGGACCAAGTCCTATCTTCACTTCAACCCAGCTTCCTGTTATTGCATATCTTTGGAGGCAACTGGTAATGGCTCAAATACTTGGGTTCCTGTGACCCACATGAGATTTGGATGGAGTTCCTGGCTCCTGATTTCAACCTGGCCTACCTGGTTGTTGTGGGAATTTAGGGAATGAACCAGAAGATTAAAAAATCTCCCTCTTTCAATCATTCTTCCTTTGAAATAAATAAAATTTAAAACAATCAAATAGCAACTATTTATGAACATGGTATGTCTCTTTATATTTAGATCATCTTTAATTTCTCTCAACAATATTTTATAGTTTTGAGGCACTTATTCTTACCTCTTCCTGTTCATTAAGATTACCTGGGGAATATTTTTTTTAACACAGCAATGCTAATTCCAGATTTAAACGAGAAGTTCTGGAGGTGTGATCCAATCATACTTCTAAAACCTTCACCATGTGACCTGTGTACAGCCAGATGTGAATGCACCTCATTAAATAATAGGAACACAAATAGAAGACATGTTTCAAAAATATTTCTTGGAAATATCACAATGTGCCTGTGAGAAAACTGATGAAGGTAAGCTGGTAGAACAGTCTTATTTATTTCATACCAAATGTCTCAGAATCAGGAAGAAGACGCAACCCCAGGGCAGATGCTGGTAAGTTCCTACCCATTTAGGTTGACAAAGTATATGATGCATTGTTTTTAAGACTTGAGAGAGTACGCAGATGCTGGAAAAGATGAAACAGGAGAGCAGGGACCCATCCTTGTAAAACTGTTTCATTCAGGCTGTCCCATTCTTCATCATTCAAGGATGACAGGAGGGTCAGGGGCTTTTACTTTATATAAAAAAAAAAAGTTATCTGAAAGGCACAGTGACAGGCTCATCAGCAGGGGACTGGATCAGAAGTGGAGCAGCCAGGACTCGAACCAGTGCTCATATGGGGTGCTGGCATTGTAGGTGGCAGCTTAACCCACTAAGCCACAACACCAGCTCTGGGATAGTGGTTTTTACGGAGTAGATTTCATGGCCTTCTGATAGTAGCCACAGCTTTCTTGAATATATTATTTCAACTCAGATTTCTCTCAGAGAGCCAGGAAGCAGAAGAGAACACACAAGGAAAATAAAAAATCTGCTTATTATCCTCAATGTAATGAGTCACTGGAAAATTAAGACAGTGTTTAAAAAATAGTATTTATGACAGTGATGACAATGATGATGTTAATGATAGAGGGACTCTAATGACCAGGTTGCAAGCTCTTTATACTTTCTGAGCAAGGACTCACCTCTCAAATCAAGCAAAAGAAAAGAGGTGGGACCCTGCAGAGATGGAGAAGGTGGATTCCCTGCAGCAGAAATTCTGTGATTCCAAGAGGGAAGTGAGGCTGGGAAACCAGGTGGGAGTCAGACAAGGGCCGGCCTCAGTGAAGCTTCTCCTGGAGGAGTTAGGCAATCAGAGAAGAGTCCACAGTGAAAGGAAGAAGCTGGGGACAGGGTGCAGTAGAGACTCAGTGGAAAGTTATTTAGGAATTTCACATGAACCAGCTATAAAGAGGAGCTGGGAGCTGATTACAGAGGGCCAGGGGACTGGCCAGCAAGCCACGCCGTGGCAGTGGTACCATCAGCAGGATGTGGCACAGAACAGGGGTAGCAGGAATCAAAGGGGTAAAAAAATGTTCATTTCTGGGTTTCATGAATGTGAATCAAAACCAAAAAAAATGAGTTATCAAGTTACTGAAATAGAAAATGTTTGGTAGGCACTTAAGGACACAGAACTATTGCTTAATAAGGTGTCCGGGCTGAAGGAAACCATTGGGAAGGGCCAGCCCCAGGCACCAGATGGCTGGGATTTTAAGAAATGGCAGAGATCTTGTGGTTACCAGTCTAGGAAATGAAGGCTGGAACATTTAGAACTAAATAGAATCTAATTGGTGAAAAACAGAGACTAGTGAGTGAATCAGCGAGTGAGGCGGACCCAACTGTAAGGTTGTCAGTGGCCATTTGGCTCATGTTCAAATATTTCCAAATGCATGTGCCCTTGGCCACACCCATCACATCTCCTGAAATGGAGTCAAAGGAAATAGTCAGATGTACACACAGCTATGAGTAGCTTTTTATGCTATAGTGTTATTAAAAGAAGGGGGGGAAGGTAGTAAGGTAGGAAGACAACCTAACTTTTCAACAAGAGAAGGCTGATTTTAGAAATAAGTATGATAGCATCTTTGCATTGTGAAACTTTGTCCAAACATTTTTTAAATGTCCTTAAAGAACATCTAATAATATGTAAAAATTCCCCCAGTATAATTTTTAATGAATACAGCACCATTCAAATTCATCGATATACTATGATTCTAATCTTGAAGTCAGTCTCTGTGTCACCATGTGGATTAGGCATTGTTTATTCAATCATGATTAGGAAAAGGACGGAAAGACCCCCAAGTTAATGGTAATTTCTTTCTAATAGTTTCACGTGATTTTTGTCTTTCTTGTTTTCTGTATTTTTGATTTTCTCAATGAACATGTATTGCTTTTCTAACCAAGCAAAAGAGCAATATAGAGCTACCTGCTATGAACATCTGATATGATTACCTTTTATTAATAAATCGTTTTTATAAATATATAGTAAACAGACATGCACAATTAAGTGTCTCATTATTGAATACATGTCCCCCTGTTTACCGTCAGAAGCTGTGTTTCGACTTCATCATGAACTAGATCGATTCCCATTCTCTTCTCTCGATGAAACAGGCATTCTCTGGCCACCTACAAATAAATAAATAACAGAATTCCTGCTACAAACTGACTACAACCAATGACCAGCAGTTCTAACAACTGATCTCAAAAAATGAATCAGTAGCGATTCCCAAACTAAATTTTCAAACGATTTTGTGGAGATCTAGCATGAAAAAGACTGTGACAGCTAGATAATTCTTTTGGGTAAGTGGCAAAGAGGTAGCTATTCAAAAGAGTTTGAAAATCTTCCTTAATCTGGAAAGTTGATAAAATGAAACAATGGCATTTACTTTTACTTCATACATTAGCAGCTGAGAACTTGGCATCAGTTTCTTTGAGAGAAATAATGAAATATAATCCTAAAAGTATTATTTTCAACTGAGAAATGTGAGGAATACATAAATGATTTTCTTCTTTAAATACATCAAAATGTTTTGTGCAGTCAAAACCCAAGTAATTATTTTTAGCACTATTTATTGTTTTCTTAATTATAAAAATAATGAGTTTATCCATCATAGTAAAAACATGGAAGAGTAGAAAATATAATTTAACGATTTTCCTATCACTGATTTCTTTGTGTTAACAAAGTGGAGGTTATAATGGCCTAAGAATTTTATATTTTGCTTTTTAGGGTTGACATTAGATGGTAGACTTGAGATAAAGTAGGCTAATGACTCCAATGGAAAGCAGGTCAGATTACTAACAAGAAATTATTTATGAAATAACATTATGTAGCTGTTGAAATGTTTTTTTTTTCAAGGACTATTTCATGGCTTAGGCTCCTATATAATGCTAAATTTTTTAAAAGCACAAAGTAAATACCACGTACACTGCAATCCAGATGCATCTCACCGAACACAGTGTCTGAGTGAACCTCTTTTTTTAAGTGGTAAATTTGCATTTACTAATGAAGAATTAGTGGGTCAAAGGTAACCGTGATCATTTTACCATATATTACTAAATTCCATTCCAGGATATTGCTACCTGTTCCACAGTACCAGCAGTAACATATGAAAGTGGTTATTTTCTGCTCTTTTGCCAACCTCAGATATTCTGTTTTTATAATTTGCAAATTTTAAATGTCAGAGTGTTACCTCATGGACTTTTTTTTTCTTGGACAGGCAGAGTGGACAGTGAGAGACAGAGACAGAAAGAAAGGTCTTCCTTTGCCGTTGGTTCACCCTCCAATGGCCACCACGGCCGGCGCACTGCGGCCGGCGCACCGCGCTGATCCGATGGCAGGAGCCAGGTGCTTCTCCTGGTCTCCCATGGGGTACAGGGCCCACACACTTGGCCATCCTCCACTGCACTCCCTGGCTATAGCAGAGAGCTGGCTTGGAAGAGGGGCAACCGGGACAGAATCCGGCGCCCCGACCGGGACTAGAACCCGGTGTGCCGGCGCCGCAAGGCGGAAGATTAGCCTAGTGAGCCGCGGCACCGGCCTCTATTTGTATTTTAAGCTTTCACATTCACTCTTAGATTATTGAGCATCTTGATTTTCTCTTTTTGAGATGTATCTGTTTGTGTGACTAACTCTAATGTTGGTAGTACATACTCAAACACACAAGAACATACAGACAAAAAAGTTGCAGAAAAATTTCAAATTAGAACCATCTCAATGCAAGTGGCCATCCCCAAAGGAATACCAGGAGAAGAAGCAGACTTCTTTTTGAGAATTAAATAAGAGGGGCATGGCCATCGTATGAAGGATACTCCCAACCCTTGAAGGCAGGGTGGGCTGTGGAGCAAACCCCTAACCCTCAGAATGAGCCAGGGCTCACGGAAGACATGGAGGTCTCTGTTGCTAAGCAATAATGCCCTCAGAATTAATTTCAAAAGGCACCATGAGTGTCCTATCAGCCTTTCTCAGGATTTCTCCAGCTGTGCGTATTTGTGTGTCTAATGGAGAAGGGATGTGACACCAAGTGCCAAGGTCACCAATAAACACAAACCGATCGTTTAGGTCTTCTGGGATCTCTTTAATCCCTTCCTGCACAGATGCTGGGGTAAGGACCCACTGCAAATGCTTTCACCCAGGAACATAAATCACGCAAACGTGAAGCAAATGGGATTGGCTGTAACTGAAATAAACACCTCTAAAATCATGTCTACAATTTGCATGTCTTCAAATATGGAATATTTTCCTCCAGTGGTGGAGAACAGAAAGGACTAGAGAATCCATCACATGGCCCAAGGGTTAGGGGCAACTTGAGCCCACTCCAAAGCCTGGTCAGAATCCAGAAACCAACAGAAGATGCTGCCTCCATTACCATGGCAACCGGCCTAATCAATCCATAGCTCTCTTCAGGTCAAATTCAGTCATCCCTTAATATGGCCTCATCTGATAATTTCACTGTGCCTCGGATGGAATCACAGAATATACAAATTGAGCAAACATTCTTGGTCCAAAAAAATCCAACACCTAAAATGCTAAAAATCCAAAATGTTTGGAGCACTGCCATGACACCACAAGTGAAAAGTTCCATACCCAACCTCATGTGACGGGGTCACAGCCAAAACACCGGCTCATCAAAAATGCTGCACCAAATGACCTTCACTCTATTTGTATCAGGTGCTCATGAAATAGAAATAAATTTTGTGTTTATACCTGAGTCCCCAGTGCATCTCATTATGTATATTCAGGAATTCTAAAGTAAAATATTATATCTCCTAACGCCTGTTGCCCAAGCATTTCAGATTAGGGATACTCAACCTGTATACAGGAGGCATCTCTTGTCACAGAGCGTAACTTTTCCCTCAAATATGGCTATGGTCTATCTTAACTTAGGGACAGCAGTCATCAAATAGCCTATTAAAGAGATAAGAAGAAGGCAATTTTTCCCTTAAAGCATAGTGTACCCCAATGATCTCTCTTTAATTTTCTTTGCTTTACACTCAGAATCCTTTCTAAAAGAGGTGGTTCTGTATCATGTGTAAGAATTTTACCATTACTGAAACCAATTACAGATTTATTGATAGGGGCTTGGCTGCGACAGGTGAAGTGAGACATAATCCAATGTAAGAATAACCTTAGAAATTCAGTCACTGGGTTCTAATAACATAAGGCAATGTCATTATCATAGAGTCTTATCTCTACCTGAAGAGGAGCTTCAGTCTCCATCAGGGCCCTCTCCAGTCTTTTCTTAACATCAGTAAGCGCATTTGTCTCGCCAATCATCTCATCCAACTCATGAGTGATTTCGGATTTCCAAAACCCTATGTCATTGACACGTTCTCCCAGATTTTGGGTGGAGTCTTCCTGGGTTTTTCTTGTCTGCTGGTATTTGTCTTGAATCAAGCGAGACGTATCCACCCTTAGTCTCTCTGAGTTATGTCGAGATGTGTTGGACTCTTGGTAGTTGGTTAAATTAGACCTGTACCAGTCATCGGGGGTGTATCTCGTGAACAGCGTGGTTCTGTTGGAGATGAAGGGCAGCATTGTGCTCTCAGCCACCCTCTGAGATCTGGTGCAGTACGGGGCCAAGGTCGGCGAGTCGGAGGCTACTCTGTAGTATGTACTCGGTCTCCATGGAAGGCTCATGCTATGGGTCAGATTGTAATGGGGGAAGCGGTCCCTATAGCTTGAGGCCATGGTGCTGATGGTGGGTAGAAAGTTGGTTGGGGTTGGTCTGGGGTGAGCATAAGTTGCCGTTAGTGTAGAACCTAAACGCTCCATGATGCTCAAACACAATTTATAAATCTCTCCTGTTTGAAAATAAAGGAAAAAGTAAAAATATGCAATCACATAAGTTACTCCTGCTGAAACATGCAAATAAGAAACTACACCTTAGTATCCCCAACACATTAGATATTTGTTAACCGTGTTTACCAATGAATAACACATTCAAAAAATATTTTTAATTTCTGTATCCCTAGAATAAATTTATGTATTAATATCCTATAAATGTGTACATATATATATATATTTTTTTTTACATTGGCCTTTGGGTTTTGATTCCATTACAAGAGTTGTGTTATTTCTAACAAATTCAAATCAAGACAAGGAACTGGGCATTTTTTCAGACAGGGCTTCAAATCTTGGCCCTGCTGTTTATTGGCTATGTGGCCCCGGGCAAAGGACTTCACCTCTTCTGTCCCTCAGTGGCTTCATCTAACAAGAACCGGGAACACTAACAGCACTGCCTTCTTTGGATTGTTATGGCAATGGAGCAGCAAGGGCTTCTTTGGCAACCCCTCTACTCTCCACCAAGTCCTACTACAGAGAAATACAACCTGGCTAACAATGAGTGGTGCAGTAGCAGGCAAACGCAGCTCAGGGAAACTATGAGCAACTTGTCACCGCTAAGCACCTTCAAAACGCAAGTCTTTGGGCATGCAGAGTTATAAGGATGAAGGCGATGCTAACAACTTGGAGTTCTTGGCACAGTGTCAGGGCTCAATAAAGGGTAACTTTTCAACTTCCTAGTCCAGAGGAGTCTATAAAAGACACACACCCCTTGCAAACTGATGAAGTCCTTACTTAATATATACTTTACTTAATATATACTAAATATATATATACTAATATATACTAAATCTTCTGTATATGAAGATAATTGAAAATGAATCTTGATGTGAATGGAATGGGAGAGGGAGCGGGAGATGGGAGGGGTACGAGTGGGAGGGAAGTTATGGGGTGGGGGGAGCCATTGTAATCCATAAACTGTACTTTGGAAATTTATATTTACTAAATAAAAGTTTAAAAAAATTTAAAAAAAGACACATACCTTTTCTCTCTCTAAAAGTGAATTCCTTCACAAAAGAAGCCACTGGGAATACTTCATTAGTAATTGTTATCTTGCCAGATTTTTCCTATTATATACCAAGATATGTATTTTCATATGAGGGTACTTGAAAAAGTTTCATGGAAAATGGATTTAAAAGATACGATTATTGCTTTGGGAAAAATTGAAATCCACATATATGAGGAAACTTCCAAATGTTCATGAAAAGCTCATATTATGAAAAAACTATGCATGGATTTCAAACCTTTTTTTTAAGATTTATTTTATTTATTTGAAAGGTAGAGTTACAGAGAGAGGGAGAGACAGAGAGAACTACTATCTGATAGCTCACTCCCCCAAATGGCCACATGGGCTAGGCAGGAGGCAGGAGCTCCTTCTGGGTGTCCCACATGGGTGCAGGGGCCCAAGCACTCGGGCCATCCTCCACTGCTTTCTCAGACACATTAGCAGTGGAGCAACTGGGTCTCAAACTGGCTCCCATACGTGAAGCAGCACTGCAGGCAGTGGCTTAACCTGCTACACCACAAAACTTTTTCACATCAAAATAAACTCTTTTTTAATTCCATTGTTCCAGAACTTTTTGAAGTGCCCTTGTAATATATACAAGGATATACAATTTCTATGCATGCAAAACTTTTTAATACGAAAACTGAATAACCGTCCCAGTCATTATAATATGATCCTAGAATAAGTTTTTTGTATTTTTTTTTTATAACTGAAATATATGTTTTGGACCGTTGTCCCTGTAGAATATACCGATCCACGTCATTCTTTCACTGGTTCCTCTGTCTGGAATTTTTAGTCATTTTTATGCCAGAAAACCAAGGATGCCAGACATTTTTAAATATCTATGAACCTGTTTACTAAAAAGGGAAAATTAAGTCAGATCCAATTCTATGCACTATTCAGAAAAAAAAATAAAATTCTTCAATGATTATTTAAACAGCTTTCTCTTGAGGACTTCGGTTCTCAAACCAAAAAATAATCTATTTGTAGAATTGTGTAAAATCCTCAGATGGTGGAGTGAAATAGCTACCCATGGCCAGTGGCAATGACCCACATGGACCCAACTCCCTGATTTTTTCCTAAATTCTTCCCTCTTATAGTCCCCAAACATCTTATGCTGGCCAAGCTTAGAAAATGATGGTGATCACACTGCTAATGCACCTGGGAAAGCAGCAGAAGATGATCCAAGTGTTTGAGACCCTATACCCACATGGGAGACCTGGAAAAGGCTCCTGGCTCCTGGCTCCTGGCTCCAGCCTGGCACAGCCCTGGCTATTGCAGCTATTTGGCAAGTGAACTAGAGAATGGAAGATTTCTCTCTCTCTGCCTCTGTCTCTCCTTCTCTGTAACTCCACTTTTCAAATAAATGAGAAAGAAAGAAAGAAAGAAAGAAAGAAAGAAAGAAAGAAAGAAAGAAAGAAAGAAAGAAAGAAAGAAAGAAAGAAAGGAGGGAGGGAGGGAGGGAGGGAAGGGAAAGAGAAAAAAAGAAAGAAAGGAAATAAATAGAGAGAAAAAGAAAATGACTGCAAATAAGAAAATCTTACTAACCACTCAAAGTTCTTCACTTCAGTTTTGAAACTTGAATATTGCCTTTTGAAAAAGTAAATACAAAGAAACTTGAGGCCTTAATACCCTTATGTCTGTTTTCTCTAATCCCTTCCCCATGTCAAAACTTGACTTAATCTAATATTCTTCATTAAGCTCCAAGTGGGGATGGACCACTCTCAGTGGTGTTGATTCTTGAGAAGAAAGGATCAACTTGGTCTGCAACCATGGGATCCCAAGTGTAGAACACCATGGGAGATTCTGCACCACCTACTGAGTTGGCATGTTGAGACATCTCAACTCCTCTTATCAAATGCTAAACCATGAGTCATCGGCTCCAAAGGGTGATAGGGGAACACGCCAAAGTTCATAAGCCAGGTAAGACACAGGGACCGAAAAAAAATATATATTGAAAGCACCTAATGACTTGCTTTTTAAATAGGGATGAGACATAGTTTAGAATCTGTAATCTGAAACCTGTAGCTCCAGCTGTTTAGAACTCACCAAAGTGGAGCTCCTTGTCCACGTCAGTGAATTTCACACAGAGGCACTATTTTATGATAGCCAGCTGTGAGAATCTAACTCTATCTTCTTGTAAGTCAGTTCAGGCCAACTGAGTAAAAGATAGCACATGGTGATAGCACACCAAAAAGTACCCCACTGTCTTGTTTGGGGTCATTCTCGGTCAAGACAACTGATAGTGTCATGGCCTAAGAAATACGTAAACACTCAAAATAGCTCCTGCTATGATCAATTCATAAAAACCAGACTTAGCCTCACACATACAAAAATCTAGACGAACTATATGAAACAATCATTTTTAGACATCGGAAAACAAATAGCACAGGACCCTGATCCTTGTGAGCAGATAGACAAGGAGGTGAGCCTTTTGATTGTCATGGTAACGTGCCTGGTGGCAATTTCCAGATCACAGGAAAATAAAGAAAAAAGCAGATGGAGACTGACAGAGCCTGGCAGCCTTTGTGGGTTGAAAAAGTGATAAGAACCTGAGGAGGCTGAGACAGCCAGAAGCTCCGCGAAGCAGGACTCTGCAGAAAAGACCTCCAAAAATCTACAAAAGGGATCCATGTGAGTCTTTGCCCACACATCAAAAGACACACCCCAAACCTTGGAAAGAGAGATGGCAGCGATTTCAGCTGAGCTGAACAGAGTCCAGAGTCCACAGAAGGTGGAGACACATCTTGAACTCGGGTTAACTAGATGGGGGAGTCATTGGTGATCATGATGAGCATTCACTGGAGACTCCAGAGCTGTGACACATTAGAAGTAGGACCGGCCTGTCTCTGGAGTAGAGGTACTGAAGAAAAGATATCTCACAAAAGTCAAACAGATCAGCACGTAGCTTAACTGTCTGATACCCAAATATCACAATGTCCAGCAACCAATCAAAAACTACTAGACACAGGAAGAAGCAGGAAAATGTGCCCTGTAATTAAGAAAAAAAAAATAGTCAATAGAAGCAAGCCTAAAAATGACAAAGTTAATGTAACTAGAAACTATGGACAAGTATTTAATAGATTGGAAAACATAATAGATACATGGAAGATTTTTAAAAAGAGTCAAATGGAACTTTAAGGATAAAACACACAGTATACATGTATATGATATATATTTGCACAATTTCACTAAATGGGAATAAAGACAGATCAGATATTGGAGAAGTAATGGTTCTTGAGCTTGAGTATAACTAAATTTTTTAACAGCACCTCAGTAAAAATAGCAGAGGTCTAACATCACTTAATTGGAGTGTCGCAAAGAAAGGGGAGAATGACAAACATGTTTGGAAAATAATGAATAAATATTTCCCAAATTTGTTGAAGAGTATAAACCCCCAGGTCTGAGAGGTTCCACAGCATCTGAGAGGATAAACACACAGACCCATACACAGGTACATACAAACACAACACATGCAAACATACAGATATACACTCCCACTGTCACCAATCACCATCCGAAGGTTCATCACAATTGAACCAGTGATAAACAGAAAAATCTAAAATCATAGGGAAAAGAAGACATGTGATCAGCGATTAGAATTAGTGCAAAACTGTTGTCCAAAACAATCCAAGCCAAAAAGCAACCCAACGAGACCTCTGAAGAACTGGAAGACCCCCTTCATGCCGCTCTGACTGGAGGCCTTTGCTTCTAATAAATACTTTTATATCTCTTTAAAAAAATGAATTGGAAGAAACTGTAAGTCTAGAGTTCGATGGGGGCATCTAATGGCAATCACCCTCCAAAAGGAAGGGAAAATCAGTTCTGTGAGTATCATTAATGGGAACAATCCCCCAAAAGGAAGGAGAGAGAAATTCTATGAGCATATCTATGAGAACAACCCACAAATTGAACAGGAAAGAAATTCTTTTCATATGACCAAAAGTCAAAAGAATTTATCAGCAGCAGACCTGCAGTAAAAGAGCTGTTAAAGGAAATTCTTCAGGCAAAAGGAAATCGTACCAGATGGAAACTTGGATCCACACAAAGCAAGGAAGAATGCTAGAAATGGTAGGCACGTGAGCTAATATTCTTTGCAAAAAGACTGATTTACCTTCCAAAGTCTTTAAAAGATAATTGCTTGAAGATAGTAAAAATTTATGGTGGAGTTTACAAAATACAAGCAAATAATGCGGTAATAATAGCACAAATAATGGAAGGGCTAACATGGAACTGTGGGTCTTGTAACCAAGATGGAATAATGTTCTTTAAATATTCTGTGATGTTAAAAATGCATCTTTCAAGTTCCAGAGTAGCGATTCTCCATATCTGATCTAAGGACTCAGGGGAAGACCTACGACCTTTTCAGGAGTGAAAAATCATCACTTTCTTGCTAACCACTCAGATGCTATTTGCATTTTTCACCTTCATTCTCTCAAAATTCACTGGCAGCGTTCACCATGGACTGAATGAAGAAGACATGAGAACTCAGCTACTAAACTAGAAAGATAGAAACCTTGCCAAAATGTAAAGTGCCACCTCCTTTCTCACTAATTTATTTTTGTTCCAGAAAATGTGTTTTTTTTTTATAAAACTGGGTTTTGGTTAATATATAATGGATTATTATGTTTATTTTTCAAAGAAATCATATTCTTAATTCTAAATTTTATTTTCTAATATAATAAGGATATATGGAAATAGTTTACATGCAGCGAAGTTCTTTCAGGTCCTCGATATTTGGTAAGCTTAAAGTCACACTGTGAACACATTTTTTTAAATTGGTGGCCTAGAGCAATCTCTAAGAAAAAGTTTTAACTAATGAGCCAATAGTCAAGAAAAAGTTGGAGGTTAAAATAAAGGCACAAAATTAATCCCAGAGGAAAGAGGGACAAAAATAAGACAAGAAAAAAAAATCAAATAGCAGCCTGATAGATATGAACCCAGCTATACTGCAAGTTACATTTACAGTAAATGGTCTAAATAATACAATTAAAAGGCACAGATTGTTGTGTAGTCGTTTTTAGAAAGAAATACTAAACTATATGCCATCTAGAAATAAAGTCTCATTTTAACTATATAACATAGATAAGTTAGAATCGAAGTATGGGGGAAAATGCACCATGAAATGTTAATCAAAAGAACACTGGAGTGGCTATATTAATAATCAAACCAAGCAGACTTCAGAACAGGATGTATTATCAGAGCTTGAGAGATAAAGAAATCAATTAAGGAGACATAATCATCTTAGCTATTTCTGTAACCATTAACACAATTGTAAACACATAAAACAAAAACTGACAAAACTGAGGAAGAGATGAGTCCACAATCATAGCTGGATATGGAACACTTCAACCCTCTTCCTGCCAGTAATTAATAAAAAAAGGAAGACACAAAACTGGCCAATTCATAGAACACTAGCTGATCTAACTCACATCTCCAGAACACTCCACCCAAAGCAAAGATTAAATATTATTCCCAACTGTGCAGAGAACATTCACCATGTAGGCCAAAATATGAACCATAAAACAATTCTCAACAAACTTAAAATATTGAAATCATACCTCTCTGAGCATACGAGATTTAACTTAGAAATCAATAACAGAGGCCGGCGCTGCGGCTCACTAGGCTAATCCTCCGCCTAGCGGCACCGGCACACCGGGTTCTAGTCCCAGTCGGGGCGCCGGATTCTGTCCCGGTTGCCCCTCTTCCAGGCCAGCCCTCTGCTGTGGCCAGGGAGTGCAGTGGAGGATGGCCCAGGTGCTTGGGCCGCGGCGGCCATTGGAGGGTGAACCAACGGCAAAAGGAAGACCTTTCTCTCTGTCTCTCTCTCACTGTCCACTCTGCCTGTCAAAAAAAAAAAAAAAAAAGAAAGAAATCAATAACAGAGGGCCAGCATATATGGCATCGTGGGTTAAGCCACACTGGCATCCCCTGTCAGAGTGCCCATTGGAGACTCAACTTCTCCACTTCCAATCCAGCTTCCTGCTGATGTGCCTGTGAAGGCAGTGGAAAATGGTCCAACTGCTTGGGTCCTACCACCCATGGGGAGACTAGGAAGAAGCTCCCAGCTCCTGGGTCTGGCCTGGCCCAAACCTGGCTGTTGTACCTACCTGGGGAGTGAACCAATAGAAGGGAAATCTTTCGATCTCTCTCTTTCTCTCTCTCACATTCTGCTTTTCAAATAAATAAATACATATTTTTAAAAGAAGTCAATAATCAGGGCCAGCGTTGTGGTGCAGCAGCTTAACACCCTGGCCTGAAACGCCAGCATCCCATATGGGCGCCGGTTCAAGTCCCAGCTGCTCCACTTCCAATCCAGCTCTCTGCTATGGTCTGGGAAAGCAGTAGAAGATGGCCCAAGTCCTTGGCCCCTGCACCCATGGGGGAGACCAGGAGGAAGTTCTTGGCTCCTGGCTTCAGATCAGCACAGCTCCAGCCGTTGCAGCCAATTAGGGAGTGAACTAACGGATGGAAGACCTCTCTCCCTCTCCCTCTCTCCCTCTCTCTCTTTCTCTCTCTCTCCTCCTCTCCTCTCTCTGTGTAACTTTTTCAAATAAAATAAATAAACCTTAAAAAAAATAAGTCAATAATAGAAACATATTTGAATAATCCCCAAACAGTAAGAAATTAAACAATACACTTCTAAATAATTCATGAGTCAATGGAATCAATCATATGGCAAGTTAGAAAATATTTTGAACTGGGGGCCAGCATTGTGGTGCAGCAGACTAAAGCCCTGGCCTGCAGCGCCAGCATCCCACAAGGACGCTAGTTCGAGTCCCAGCTGTTCCACTTCTGATCCAGCTCCCTGCTAACGCACCTGGGAAAGCAGTAGAAGATGGCCCAAGTGCTTGGGCCCCTACACCCACATGATAGACCAGAAGAAGATCCTGGCTCCTGGCTTCAGATTGTCCCAGCTGTGGCCATTGTGGCCATTTAGTGAGTGAACCAGCAGAGGGAAGACCTCTCTTTCTGTCTCTACCTCTCTCTGTAACCCTCCCTTTCAAATAAATAAAATAAGTCCTCCAAAAAAAAAAAAAAAAAGAAAGAAAGAAAGAAAGAAAGAAAAGAAAAAGAAAATATTTTTAACTGAGAACAAAACTGAGAAATATTATATTTTTTTTAAGATTTTTATTTATTTATTTGACAGGTAGAGTTACAGACAGTGAGAGGGAGAGACAGAGAGAAAGGTCTTCCTTCCGTTGGTTCGCTCCCCAAATGGCCACAATGGCCAGAGCTGTGCCGATCCGAAGCCAGGAGCCAGGTGCTTCTTCCTGGTCTCCCATGCGGGTGTAGGCACCCAAGGACTTGGGCCATCCTCCACTGCACTCCCGGGCCACAGCAGAGAGCTGGACTGGAAGAGGAGCAAATGGGACAGAATCTGGCACCCCGACCAGGAATAGAACCCAGTATGCCAGCGCCACAGGCGCAGCATTAGCCAAGTGAGCCACGGCACCGGCCTAAATTGCAAGACTCTTAAGGAAGAAATAATACCTGAGTTTGCAGAAGCCCAAGGATTACTTTGGTGATGTGTGCTTTTAACAATGTCTAAATTATTCTTTCAATTCTAACTCAGCCATTTCCTAAGAGGCCATATGCAGCACATACTAAGATCATTATCTGATGCTATAAATATTTTATATTTGCAAGGAGATTGAAGAAAATCTTTGGAGAAAAATGACTGAAAATAGCTATGGGAAAAAATTTTTTTAAGATTTATTTATTTGAGAAGCAGAGTTACAGAGTGAGAAAGACAGACACAGAGAACTTCTAACAGCTGGTTCACTCCCCAAATGGCCACAATGGCTGGAGCTGGGCCCATCTGAAGTTAGGAGCCAGGAGCTTCTTCAGTCTCCTACGTGGGTGCAGGGGCCCAAGCACTTGGGTCATCTTCCACTGCCTTCCCAGGGAGCTGGATTGGAAGAGAAGCAGCTGGGACAAGAACCAGCACTCATATGGGATAACAGCGCCACAGGTGGAGGCTTAACCTACTATATACCACAGTGCTGGCCCCCAAACTATGTAAAAATTCATCCCTTAATCATGCAATTGTTATTTTTATTATATTTTTAGTCCTAACAATAAAGCATTTCAAGCAATGAGACACATACCACAAAGTCAAATAGAATATTTTACAATGTTGATTTAGTGTGTGGTCAATATTTGTTTACATACTAAAAAAAAATCTTATAATGGTCTTCCATAAATATTAACATACTAAATAGAGAATCAATCAAGCAGATATTAAATGCTGGAAAGCTCCATTTACAATCCAAAAGGTAGCCTCAGATTGGATAAACACCCCCCCCCTTTTTTTTTAGTATATTTAGGCAAGACTTTAAGATCAGAAATATTTTGAAGTCTATAGAAGCTAGAGAGAGAAAGGCACTTTGTACAGCAGTTAACAGGCCATGTGGGATGCCTGTATCCCATATCACAGTGCCTGGTTCAAGTCCCGGCTCCTCCTCTTCCAAATCCAGCTTCATACTAAAGTGCACCCTGGAGGGCAGTATATGTTGGCTCTGGTATCCAGGACCCCGTCACCATATGGGAGACCCGGAGTGAGTTCCAGGCTCCTGGATTTGGCCTGGCCCAGCCCTGGGTGTTGCAGGCATTTGGGGAGGGAACCAGTGGATGAAAGCTCTCTGTGTGGGGTAGGGAAGAGAAGGGGAAGGGAGGGGAGGGATGGGGAGGGGAGGGGAGGGAGACAGAGAAAGAAGAAAGAGAGGAAGGAAGAAAATGTACTTAAAAAAACAATCAGGGGGGCCGGCGCTATGGCACAGCAGTTCTAGTCCCGGCTGCTCCTCTTCCAATCCAGCTCTCTGCTGTGGCCTGGGAAAGCAGTAGAAGATGGTCCAACTCCTTGGGCCCCTGCACCCATGTGGGAGACCCAGAAGAAGCTCCTGGCTTCGGATTGGCTCAGCTCCAGCCATTGTGGCCAATTGGGGAGTGAACCAGCAGATGAAGACCTCTCTCTCTCTCTCTCTCTCTCTCTCTCTCTGCTTCTCCTTCTCTGTGTAACTTCTGACTTTCAAATAAATAAATAAATCTTTAAAAAAGAAATACCCAGAGTAAAAAAAAAAAAGAAAAAAGAAACTAAGTTTATGAAAAAATACAAGAGAGGTGCTCCAAGCCTCCAATCATAAAGTAATATCAAATCAGGGGAAGTGTGGACTCTCGTTCTCATCAGTACACATAGGCTCCACGTGTTGAAATGTCACACTGTAGCCCACAAATACATGCATGTACTCTTAATATATATTTTTAAAACCTACAGATCATTCTGCACAGGAGACACGGCGTGTTTGCACGACCTGCCCACACCTTGTCTCAGGGCAGGGGCAAGCACAGCCTGGGAACATTCCCGGAACCCCCGTGTGAGCCGCTGTTGTGGTGCAGCAGAGCAAGTCGCCACTCACAGCGCTAGTATCCTGCTTCAGATCGTAGGTTCGAATCCTGGTGGCTCTGCTTCCAATCCAGCATCCCTACAAGTGCACTTGAGAGAGCATGCGGGAGGGAGTTCCTGGCTCCTGGCTTCCGCCTGGCCTAGCCTGGAAAATTGTGGCCATTTGGGGAGTTCTCTCTCTCTCTCTCATTCCCCGTCACTCTGCCTTTCAAATAATTCCACCAACTTTTTATAAGAACAATCCCCTTGAGTTCCTTTGGGTGCATCCACTCCCAGTTTTATAAATTGGAAGAGAAATAAAACATTGCCCCCAATGTGTTCATAAATACCAGAATTGGAAAAATAATATATATTTCAGTGTTGAAGTCTTTTCTTTCTTTCTCTCTCTCTCTCTCTTTTTTTTTTTTTTAAGATTTATGTATTTGAAAGGCAGAGAGAGAGAGAGAGAAGTCTTCCATCCACTGGTTCACTCCCCAAATGGCCACAACAGCTGGAGCTAGGCCAATCTGAAGCCAGGAGCCAGGAGCTTCTTCCAGGTCCCCGACATGGGTGCAGGGGCCCAAGCACCTGGGCCATCTTCTACTGCTTTCCCAGGCCACAGCAGAGAGCTGGATCGGAAGTGGAGCAGCTGGGACTAGAACTAGCACTCATATGGGATGCCAGCATCCCAGGAGGTGGCTTTACTCACTACACACAGTACCAGGCCCGAAGTAATTTCTTTTTAAGTCCCCCCCCCCCCAAAAAAAAAAAAAGAAACAAAATGTTTGGCAAGGATCTCTATTCATTGGCGGGGTATGAATGGTGAAAACAGCCAGTGGTTTTACTAATAGGCAAAGTGTTTTGCTGTATCTTTCACACCCCGGGGAGCTCCAGGGCATACTCCCTGTGACTCATCAACTACCCTTCTTGACCTAGGCCTAGAGAAGCAGATACGTGTGCAATGGGAATGTGCCAAAAACACCTACCATTTGTAAAGGGGAACAGCCGAAAAGTCCCTGAGTAGGAGGGTGAGTTGCGTCACTTGTGATAAAGCCATAGGAGAATTACCACGTCAGTTACAATGAGTGACCCAGAGCATAGACAGCATTGTCCCATCACATACACTGGAAACGTAACACTATCTATTGGCTTTTGGATAGATACATAAATATAAAAACAATCACTGTATCCTTGTAGCCAAGTACTGGAAGGAAAGTGAGAGGAGTGAAATACCTCACACCTGCATCTTGTGCCTGGAGAAGTGTTTGGTTTTGCTCTGAATTTAGGACTGGGTCCACAGATACTTACTATATTTACAGTGTTAAGTATTTCATTAAAAAAAAATTTTTTTAAGATACAGCAAAAACACTTTGCCTATTAGTAAAACCACTGGCTGTTTTCACCATTGACCAAGCAAATAGTTTTATGCATTTTTTTTAAAGTGTTGATTTATGTGCAAGATCTTTAGCAACCAGGAGGAAACATATGAGGGCTTGGTGCAATCTGCTAAAATATAAGTGACAACGTCACGGGCACAGCCAAGGAGCGCTGGCCCCGGGCCCCGGGAGAACACCTGGATTCCAGCGACTCTGCCTCTGAATGACATCTGCCCCTTGGACCCGGCTAACGATTGCAGAAGCAGCGGGAGGACAAGGGGCAAAAGTGGGGAGGAATCCCGGGTCCCCGCGACCCCCACGCTGGAATCCGAGACCAGGCGTTGTCACGCTGACTGGCCAACGCGGCGACCCTCTAGGGGTCTTGCAGCGGCAGAGAGGCGTTGACAAGACCACTCACCTGTCCGCGGGTGCAAGGGAGCGGCGGGGGGCCAGGGTCGCAGCCCCACCGCCTACCTACCACCGCTCACTGAGACTCGGACCCGACCGCCGAGACGGAGCCCCGCCTTCCCCGCCTGTGACGTCAGCGCCCGCGGACCACTCAGCGGCCGCCGCGGGCCGGCTCGCTGAGATCCGATTGGTCAGTCGGAGGAGGGGCGGGAGGCGGGGGGCGGCTGCGGTCGCGGTTGCCAGGGACGCTTTGGCGCGTGGTAACCAGGGCTCCCTGGTCTGGGAGGCGGAAGGCGAGAGGGGCAACCGCAGGCGGAGGCCGCGGTGATTCGCCTGAGGCGCCAGACTCAGCGCTCTGGCAGCTAAGAGCGCGGCGGCCCATTCTAAGGCGCACCTGAGCTGTGGGCAGCGCGAACACCTGCCCTGGGATGTTGGCCAGCTGCTACCTCTGCACCTGTCCTCCAACAGCGCTTCACCCAGACCCAGTGATTCCTGCCTCCTCCCTCCGTCTAAGGAACCGGTGGAGGACTGCCCCCCCATCCCCGTTTATTCAATGTTTCTGTGAACCTTAGCCTACACTGTAATTTCATCCAGGCACTCATACACTCTTTTTACATCATTATTCATCCATGCTAGCCGCCTCCTTCCAATAGTGTAATAGGACTGCGCTTAACCGAGGAGGAAACTGGGGCTTGGAGAAGTGGATTGACCTAGGCAAGGTCACCCAGGGATAGAGTGAGCCCTAAAACTCAGATCCATGCCACTTCAATGCTGCACAGCCGCCAGGCTGTGTGAGGGGCAGAATTCACCAAGTTATGTGGGGGAATGATTAATGATAAAGACAATAAAGCCCTCTTGGTTTTTTTTTTTTTTAAGTTGGGGGGTGGTGCTGTGTGAAACACCACTGAAAGTTGAGGCTGGGGGACCTCCCAGGATAAGACAGCCCCTTCCTCAGAGGCTTTTGTGTAGTAACTGCTGGTTGGAGGCCTGGCTCCCAGCTTTGCCAATTCAGAAACTTGGTTCTGCTCATGCTCCAGGTTTATCAGAGGCTAACTCACGCCAACAAAACTCAGAGTAGACAAGTTAGAATGCCACCATTAAGGTTTCCATTAAGCAATCTGGTCCCTCTAACAAGGCAGATCAGCCCAGAATATTTCCCCCCAGCTCGGAAGCTGCTCACTGGCCTGGATGCAGAACTGGGTAAGCCGAGCCTGGGCCATCTGAGTCCACATCAGGGCACCCCCAGTCCTGTCCTGCCTTCCTGTGTTCTTCATCAGCAACTCTTCCTAATGCTGGCCTAAGAAATATTTCACTGTGAGCTGTCTTCTTAAAATGTTTTTTAGTATTTTTAAAAATTAATTTATTTGAAAGTCAGTTACAGAGAGAGATGAAGAAACACAGAGAGAGAGAGAGAGAGAGAGAGAGAGAGAGAGAGAGATCTTCCATCTGCTGGCTCACTCCCCAGGTAACTCCCCAACAGCCAGGGCTGGACCAGACCAGAACCAGGAGCCGGGAAATTCATCCAGGCCTCCCACATGGATGGCAGGGACCCAAGTACTTGAGTCATTTTGCACTACTTTTTGCAAGTCATTAGCAGGGAGCTGGATTGGAAGTGGAGCAACTGGAACTCAAACCAGTGCCCATATGGGATGTCAGTATTGCAGGCCATGGCTTTACCTGCTATGCCACACCACTATGTATGTGTGTGAGTGTGTGTGTGTGTGTGTGTGTGTGTGTGTGTGTGTATGCTGCATTCTCGAAATTCAGGAGGGACCTTGCCAATGCCTATAGACTACGGACAATGCAGTAAGTGCTACCACGTTGACTCTCTGGGCTGCAAGACTGGCCACTGCTCTAAAACAGATTTTTTTTTTTGACAGGCAGAGTGGACAGTGAGAGAGAGAGAGACAGAGAGAAAGATCTTCCTTTTTGCTGTTGGTTCACCCTCCAATGGCCGCCGCGCTGATCCGAAGCCAGGAGCCAGGTGCTTCTCCTGGTCTCCCATGGGGTGCAGGGCCCAAGGACTTGGGTCATCCTCCACTGCACTCCCTGGCCACAGCAGAGAGCTGGCCTGGAAGAGGGGCAACCGGGACAGAATCCGGCGCCCCGACCGGGACTAGAACCCGGTGTGCCGGCGCTGCTAGGTGGAGGATTAGCCTGTTGAGCCACGGCACCGGCTCTAAAACAGATTTAATCACCTGCAAGCTCCTTGAAGGTAATGTACAGTCTTTGAGTTCTGCACACATCAGCGTGCCCACCATCACTGCCAATTGAATAGCAAATGCATTCAGTGTCTGACTTAAAACTACGGGAGCGAATAGAACAGAATTGGATCTTTTGAATGACACAGTCTGTGGGTTTTATAAACCGCATTAAAATTTCAGGTTGAGAGCATGCATTTAGCCTAGAAGTGAAGATGCCAGTGAGGACCCACATCGGAATTATTTTCAGCTTCTACTCAACAAAAGCTCAGCGGACAGGGGAAGAGATACCAGATAAGAGAAGAATTCATAGCCGGCGCCGTGGCTCAATAGGCTAATCCTCCACCTTGCGGCGCCGGCACACCGGGTTCTAGTCCCGGTCGGGGCGCCGGATTCTGTCCCAGTTGCCCCTCTTCCAGGCCAGCTCTCTGCTATGGCCAGGGAGTGCAGTGGAGGATGGCCCAAGTGCTTGGGCCCTGCACCCCATGGGAGACCAGGAAAAGCACCTGGATCCTGGCTCCTGCCATTGATCAGCGCGGTGCGCCGGCTGCAGTGGCGGCCATTGGAGGGTGAACCAACGGCAAAGGAAGACCTTTCTCTCTGTCTCTCTCTCTCACTGTCCACTCTGCCTGTCAAAAATAAAAAAAAAAAAAAAAAAAAAAGAGAAGAATTCATGACCCATTACTTTCCACCCTCCTCCCTCATTTCATACCAATAAAGTCTCTGCTCCCCAAAAACCTGTGTAACCACCTTCCCCATCTCCTACTTTTCCCAATAAAATGCCCTGTAGTTAACTTGCAAGGGCAGAGGGGAAGTATATTGGCGAGCACAGAGTCTGCCTTAAATGTAGTATCCTACTACATCAACTCTCATCTCCGGTGGTGTATAGGCTGAACAGGATTGAGCAGTCTGGACCTAACTTTGTTGGGGTAACACTTGGGAAGCCAGTATCCCATATCTGAGTGCCAGTTCCAACCCTGGCTGCTCTGTTTCCAATCCAGCTCACTGCTAATGCACCTGGGAAGTAGCAGACAGCATCCCAAGGCCTTGGGCCCCTGCCACCCACATGGGAGATGAGGATGGAGTTCCTGGTTCCTGGCTTCCACCTGTCTCAGCCTGGCTGTTGCAGGCATTTGGAGAGTGAACAAGTGAATGGAAGCGCGCTCTCTCTCTCCCTCTTTCAAATAAATACATCTTTTTAAAAATTATACCTCTCAAAAAATTTGTTTTGGGGCCAGCACTGTGGCACAGCAGGTAAAGCCACCGCCTGTGGTGCCGGCATCCCATATGGGCACCAGTTCATGTCCCGGCCACTCCTCTTCCGATCCAGCTCTGTGCTATGGCCTGGGAAAGCAGCAGAAGATGGCCCAAGTCCTTGGGCCCCTGCACCCACTTGGGAGACCCAGAAGAAGCTCCTGGCTCCTGGATTCCAATCAGCTCAGCTCTGGCCATTGCAGCCATCTGGGAAGTGAACCAGCAGAGGGAAGACACTCTCTCTCTCTCTCTCTCTCTCTCTCTCTGTCTCTCTACCTCTTCTTGTCTCTCTCTCTCTCTGTAACTTTGATGTTAATCTTTAAAAAAATGTGTTTCATGACTATCAAGTCTTCGTCAGAATCAAGAGGTGGATTCTCTTTCCTCCACTTTTACAGTGGAGACTTCCTAGAGTGCTGATTTGTCTCTGATTACAATAGAAGGCAAAACAACCTGCGTGTAGCTATCCAGTCTTGCTCTCCTCATCAGTTCCGTAAGCCCAGGCATTTCCCTTCATTTCTTTATTCCAGTGTGTGGTATCCTAGCTGCTACAAGAGACATCCTCCACCCACACTTGTTGAATGAACACTTGCGTGCGTGATGCTCTGGGGGAGGGAGGTCATCAAAGGCGAGGAAGCAGGGAAGGCACAAAGCAGATGGTGCCCATCTTATCACTTTGCCTTGTGATAACTTCCTTATCTGCTACATTTTCACCCCCTCTGCCTTACAGTGGCCAACCTCCTCTCTAGCCCATCACTCAGCGTCAGGATGCCATCAGCCCGTCCTCAGCTCTACTTCCTCACTGGAAATCAAGTGTGCGCTGTGTGTCTTCACCCCTAGGATCCTCCCACGGTGTCCATCCTCATGGCTGCTCGTGCCCACATTCCTCCTACCTACATTCCTCCTTACAAACTACAGCTGTGCTACCAGGTCACACTTTGATGTTCCTCTTCATTAACATGCTCAGGTCTTGCTACACAAAGAGCCATCTGGCTCCAACCTCCTGTTTTACCGCTAAATTCCCAAGACTCACGGTGAACGCAAAACCTAACCTGTAAGGGTATGAAGACCAAGTCATTACCCGTGCTCACCTCTTCCCCTCTACACCTCAGCACCCCCCATCTCTTCTCTTACGTCTATGCCCCAGTCTCAGAAGAAGATTTTTCTCACTAGTGTTTACCCAGAACCACATCGTGCCCCACCACACAGATACCCACAGCATTTCCACGGCTCTCTTGCCACTTCCACTTCTCTTTCTCCCCAGAGAACATCCCCTCCACCATCAAACACACTCCAAGCATTGCTGTTATGGAATTAAGCCACTGGTGTTTCCTGCCTCTTCAGGTCATCAGCCTATGGCTCCCTGCCTTGCTCTGTCAGATGCCTAGGTAGTGATGTATGTTTGATATGGATTCCAGAGCTCAAGGACTCGAGTTCTGCATCTGCATTGTCAATCCCTGTGTCTCCATCTCTCACCTGGTGTCCAGCCTAGTACAACTCAATCCATGCAGGGCAGCCAGCTGCCCACACCCTCCAAGATGGCTTTCCCTCCTCCTCCAAGACGACTCCTGGAGCTAAATGAGCATCTCATCCATATAAATTATGTTCTATAATGTTCAACACAATCTCCTTAATGGTAGCAAGGAGCCAATATTTAAAGCAAAACATTGAAACCTTTTTTTTTTCCCTCTGCTTCCTAATTCCTCATTGAGATAACTCCATGGGCTAGAATTTCCTCGTTCATTCATCCCACCACCCTTTACTGAATGCTGGCTGCCACATATCAGGTTCCAGGGAGAAGAGAACAAATAGCACCCTGGTCCTTGCCCTGAAGAAACTGCTCACCTAGGAAAAGCAGACCAACGGCAAACTCTCAGGTGAGTCCAGCGGTTCCAGATGCTGTGCTGGACATCGTCCAGGCACGGTGAGGGCACCATGGTGGCAACTCTTCTTTGCAATTAGGAAATCAAAAATTGAGTGTGGAAATATTCCAGGCAGCAGCAGAAGCCCAGAGATAGGAGGTGGCTGGGAAGACAGACTGGCTTCTTTAATGTTCTCAGATCTGACCCTACCTGCTTGCCCTTCTCTCTGTAACATTGTCCATGTTCACATCCCACATCAGCAAACGTTTTCCCTCCTCATCACCTGCCCCAAACTTAGACTCCTTCCCCTTTCCAGAGCTCTCTTGGACTACCCCAATTCTCACTCATCGTTTTTTAATCTGACTCTCAATTATACTAAATACTCTCAAATTTGACATTCAGTTTCTTCCCCACCCCCCATCCTTTAAGAGCTAGAGAATTATAGAAAAACAGCCATATAGAGTATTCCCATCCTCTGGTTCACTCCCCAAATGTCTGCAAGGACCAAGGCTGAGCCACATGGAAGCCAGGAGATAGGAACTCAACCCAGGTCTACAGCATAGATGGCAGGGTCCCAGTCACTTGAGCCATACTGCTTTCTCCCAGGGTCTGCATTAGCAGGAAGCTAGAATCAGAAACAGAGCCAGCACCCAAACCCAGATACTCCAATATGGGACGTTGGTGTCTTAATCATTAGGCCAAACTCCCATCCCTCTTTTATTTTCAATTGACAAATAAAACCTGTATGTACTTGTGGTTCACAGCAGGTTTTGAATGGTGAAATCAAGCTAGTTAACATATGCATTACCCCATATACATCATCCTTTGTGGTGAGAATATTTCCATCTATTCTCCAAGTGATTTTCAAGAATCCAATGCACTAACCATAGTTCCCAGGAATGTACAATGGATCTTTTCAACTTCTTCCTCCTGCCTAACTGAAATTTAACCAATATCTCCCCAACCATGCCCTGAGCAGTCAAAAATATTACGTATAAAATTTCAGAAATGAACCATTCATAAGCTTTAAATGATGCTCATTACGAGCTACGTGTTGAAATCTCACATTGACCGACTCCATCCTACCTGGGATGGCTGCATCCCTGTGCCTAGCACCTCCCTAATGGATGCAACGCCGCTTGTTAGTCACTCAGTAGCCCTCCCAGATATCAGATCAAATATTGTAGATTCAGAGTTCTGTGTCCAGGTGACCCTTATTTTAAATTAAAATGGATCCCAAAGGGTAAGAGTGGTGAATCTGGCAAACCAGATATGCCAAAGGGCAACTGTACACTTCTTTAAGGGAAAAGGTAAATATTATTGAATTAATAAGAAAAAAAAGTATGCTTGGGTTGCAAGAGTCTATGGTGAGTCATTGTGAATCATCTCTTACTGTGCCTAATTTATAAATTTCAATTTATCATAGACATATTTAGGGAAAGCATGATATATGTAGGACTCAGAACTGTCCTTGGTTTTAGGCAGCCACTGGAGGTCTTTGAATGTAACTCTCATGCCGAAGGGGGGAATTATTACCTTCTGTGTGCTGTGAAATGTATTGATTGATGTTTTGTCTCACACATGAGCACTCTTTGCATATACATGTGAGCACACAAGCAGAAGGCTATTGTATTACCATAATGCAAGTCAGAGTTAACATTTTAAAATATTTTTTGGAAAGACAGAATTATGGGGTGGAGGAATAAAAGGAGAAAGAGAGAGAGAGAAGAGAGAGATCAATATTCCATGCACTGGTTCACTCCCCAAATGGCTGCAACAGCTAGAGCTGAACCAGGCTGAAGCCAGGAACCAAGAACTTCATCCAGGTCTCCTGCATAGACAGCAGGGGCCCAAGTACCTGGACCAACATCCACTACCTTCCCAGGCACCTTAGCAGGGAGCTGGACCAGAAGCAGAGCAGCCAGAATTTGAACTGACACTCAAATAGGATGTGCCGGCATCACAATCAGTGGCTTAACTCACTGCACCACAGCACCATCCCCCACAGTTACTATTCATTGAACTCTCTGTGCCATGAATCATATACTATGCTAGGGTTTTGCATATAGTATCTCCTGTATTGCTCCTCATAGCTATGCAGCTGACTAGCAATATTTCCATTTCGTAGATGAGGTTAGATGAGGCAATGACAGTTTGGAGGTCAGGTGGCTTGACCAGAGCCATGCAGACACCAAGAGGAAGCATCATGCTCTTGAATCCAGGACTGTCTGGCTTTGTTCTCCGTGGTTATCACCTCTAAACTACAAGCAAATAAATAAACTTGAAATAAATGATACATTGAAAACACAGTGCCGGCCATCAGGAAGTAGCTTTGCATGATGGGGCCATGTCAGACACTGCTCTTGACATTCATGGACCACTTTGGGAGAAGAAGGTACTACTGCATGGGCCCTTGGTGAGTCATGCTGACAGCCTGTTGCCTTATCTCTGAGACAGACAACAGCAGATAAGGCTGGCGCTGGGGCAAAGTCCGGGGGTGGGGGAGGGACAGGAGCGAAGGTTTTAAAGTCAACCTTTACCGATGTAAGCAACTTTAATAAAACCGTCTGAACAATGACACTCTCTAGATGGGCGAGCAAACAAATCAAAGTCGCCAATCTAAGGGAGTTTAAGCAGAACCTCTAAGTTCTAGGACTGGAGTTCTTCAGGGTGACATTTGTGGTTAGCACAAAATGCAACGGAACCACAAGAGCATCAACTTCAATTGGCTGCCTAAGATCCTCCAGAAGTCTACAAGAGAGTAACGGTGCGACGGACAAACGTCAGCTCACCCTGGATAACAAAGCAGGAGAAAAGGAAGGGAAGTTTGGTCAACATGCATGTGGACGGGCGAGTGAGCAGGGAGCCCAGCTGCCTCCTGCTTCCATCACCACAGGGACAGCCTTTGGAGACTGACAGGTTCTAGAAGCTTCCTTTGCTCACCTCTCTAACACGGGAAAAAGAGAAGTCTTCTTGCATTAGACTGATCTTTCCCAAAGTGTGTTCCTTGAATGGTGCAATCATTCCATGCATGACTCCTCTACAATGAAAAATATCGGTGTGTTTCTGGCACAAAAAGATGTTTGGTTTTGTGGGGCTTTTTTGAACAGGAGAATTTTAGAGACTTTGATGTGCCAATTTATACTTTCCTGTGGGATTCTAATCACTGTGGACATTTTAAAATTCAGGATAGTTGTTAACATCTCCAAGGACAATGGTGTTCCATAGAACACAATTTGTAAACCGGCTTTAGCATGAACGCTTAGAATTCAATGTGTCCTAGCCGGCGCCGCGGCTCACTAGGCTAATCCTCCGCCTTGCGGCGCCGGCACACCAGGTTCTAGTCCCGGTTGGGGCGCCGGCTTCTGTCCCGGTTGCCCCCCTTCCAGTCCAGCTCTCTGCTGTGTTCTGGGAGTGCAGTGGAGGGTGGCCCAAGTGCTTGGGCCCTGCACCCCATGGGAGACCAGGAGAAGCACCTGGCTCCTGCCATCGGATCAGCGTGGTGCGCCGGTCGCAGTGCGCTGGCTGCGGCGGCCATTGGAGGGTGAACCAATGGCAAAGGAAGACCTTTCTCTCTGTCTCTCTCTCTCACTGTCCACTCTGCCTGTCAAAAAAATAAATTAAAAAAAATAAAACTTAAAAAAAAAAGAATTCAATGTGTCCTAAAAATATGTTTTAGCGGGGCCAGCGCCGTGGCTCACTTGGCTAATCCTCCGCCTTCGGCACCAGAATCCCATATGGGTGCCGGTTCTAGTCCCGGTTGCCCCTCTTCCAGGCCAGCTCTCTGCTGTGGCCCGGGAGTGCAGTGGAGGATGGCCCAAGTGCTTGGGCCCTGCACCTGCGTGGAAGACCAGGAGGAAGTGCTTGGCTCCTGGCTTCGGATCGGCATAGCTCCGGCCATGGCAGCCATTTGGGGGGTGAACCAACGGAAGGAAGATCTTTCTCTCTGTCTCTCCCTCTCACTGTCTGTAACTCTACCTGTCAAATAAATAAATAAAAAAAATATGTTTTAGCCAGAAAAGTTAAATAATGGCGTCCCTGTTTAGCTAATTGCAGACTTCTTCAAAAGCAATACATAAATAATTGCTTTATCTGTGTATTCACTAAAGGATTCTAAATCACTGTGATTTAAGTCTAGAAGTGTGTGTGGGTGTGTTGGTGTGCATGTGTGTGTGTGTGTGTGTGCGTGTGTTAACGGGTAGTTCCTGGAAAGAGGAAAGAAGGGAAATAAGATTAAGAGAGGTGAAAGAGGTACATGGGGATGTGAATTTTGATGGAGAAGAGTAGTGTTTATGAAAAGGAAATAGAAAACACAGCCTTTATGGCCAACTCTCTCTAATCTGCTTATTCTTTCTAAATCCTTTTAAATCCGTAATTACATTTTTAGGGCTCTTTAGCCAAGGAAGTTGGAAATAGTTGCATTGTGGAAGATGTTATAGAGACGGTTACCATCCACGTTTTAGAATAGTATAGGTTCTGGAAATATACAGAGTATTTCCAAAAGTCCATGAAAGGGGCCGGCACAATGGCATAGCAGGTAAAGCCACCACCTGCAGTGCCGACACCCAACATGGGCACTGGTTCGAGTCCCGGCTGCTCCAAGTCCAATCCAGCTCTCTGCTATGGTCTGGGGAAGCAGTAGAAGATGGCCCAATTCCTTGGGCTCCTGCACCCATGTGGGAAACCCAGAGGAGGTCCCGGCTTTGGATTGGCACAGCTCTGGCCATTGCAGCCACCTGGGGAGTGAACCAGTGGATGGAAGACTTCTCTCTGTCTCTCCTTCTCTCTGTCTGTAACTCTACCTCTCAAATAAATAAATAAATATTTTAAAGTTCATTAAAATATAATTAAAAGATTAACTTGTGTGGGAACATTTTTTGAAACCCAAGTATATGAGGGGACTTCAAAAAGTTCACGGAAACTGTGTATCATGAGAAAAATGTGCCTGCATTTCGAAATACTTTACATCAAAATAAATTTATCATTGTCCTTGGAACTTAGAAACATACAAATGATGTTTTATTCAAATGTGTGTCACCAATATCAATGACATAATTTTCCCTTGAGTTCTATGTTGGGAATTGGTATTTGGTGGGGGGGGGGGGGGGATAGCAATGTCACTGAATATGGGATTCAAATACACTTAATGTACAGAAAAAGTCTCATGGAAGAGTGATTAGGAAACTTAACTGGGTGTGTGATGCATTCATTGAGAATTTCTACCGTTTACAACATCAGTAAGATGATAACTGTCATCACTGTTGTGTTTTGCTTATGTTACTAGGCTATTTCCAGGGGTGTGTAGCACAGTCAGCTTTTTCTATTGGGTAGACTCTTTCGTGGCAGAAATTGCAGGGCACACCTTGCTGGAAGCATTTTCAGAAGGCCAAGGTATGGAGACCCAGTCAAGGATGAGATATCATCATCTAGATCCCATGCTTAGCAGAGAGAAGAGCTGTGATTCAAGAGGGTAATTGATGGGCGCAAGGTCGCATTTTTGCTGCGGTGTGCAGACCACGTGGAAAGCAGTGGACTTCCGCCGTAGGTTCTGTTTCCATGAGACCATTATCTGATTGTCATGTCTTCACTTGCTGTCTCTCCCATTAGACTAGGAGTCCCGTGAGGATGGGGAAACCATGGCTAAAGCACCTGCTCTGGACCAGCTTCACACACGTCATCCATACCTCTCACAGTAACCCCACAAAACTGTTAAAAATTATTCTCCTTTTTCAGGGACTTGGAAGTTAAGTGACATGACTGAGTTCACATTAGCAGAAGGGGATACAATTGGAATCCAGTCTAAGACCGAAAGCCTGTGCATTGTTGTTATATAAAATATTTTTGTACACTGTAATTATACAAATGACTGTACATTGTTGTTATACATTCTTCTTCTTATCCTTAGCACCTGCCATCAGACTTGGGGTACGGTGCTCATCTAGTATATATTTATTGAATGAATGAATGAAGGAAGGAGTACCATATTGGGAGGGAGAGAGACCAGCTTCCCTTTGAACACTAACTGGTGATGTGATCCTGGGCAAATCTACAAATCACCCCCAGGTCAGTTGAATCAACCCACAAAATGAAGACTATGATGATGCTCCTCTAGTCTCAAAGAAGACAACCCAATACTCTATGAATTCCTTTCCAGAGAATGGGCTGGCATTTGGATGTTCACTTGTAAGTGCTCTGGAAATGCCCACCTACTTCTAAAGGAGCTGAAGGTGGCTGGCTTCTCTTTTCCCCGGGAAGAAATGTAACTCAAGGGAAAAGGATCCCAGATGGGCCAGATCAGGTGAAGTGTGCTATAGAATATTCCACAAGCACTAGCACATATGAGATAGCTGAGTGATGATTTGGTCTCTGTGTCCTAAATATTTTCTTATATGATCTAGGGCCTCCCTGAAATTTAATCTTTAAGTTCCATTTAGTGACAGTCCTATGTCATAAATTAGTCATCAATGACAACTCACGTTAACAGTGGTAGGAAGATCCTGACAATCTAAAGGAGATAAAGATATATAGAGAGGGAAAGAAACTATTTTATATGATCTTGTTTAGAGTCATAAAATGATAAATGCTGGGTTACAGATAGTGCGGAGTTATGGGTTGTATTTTGTTCTTAAAAAAAAAAGAACTGGGAGAATACAGCTTCAACTTTTTGTGTGTTTGTCAATTTAAAGGCTACAGGAATAAGACACTTTTAAGTTTAATGTGCATTATAGCATTTTATTCATTCACATTCTGCTGTCCAGACAAGCCACAAAACAATGAATCAAGGCTGCTTAAAATATCGACATTTTAAGGTCTGAAGCCATTTTGTAATATGCTTTGTAAGATTCCATAGAAACCATGCATTGTTCTTTTAAAAAGTAACTGTTACAGGGCTAGCACTGTGATGGAGCTGGTAAAGCCGCCACCTGCAGTGCCAGCATCCATATGGGCGCCAGTTCGAGTCCCGGCTCCTGCACTTCTGATTCAGCTCTCTGCTATGGCCTGGGAAAGCAGTGGAAGATGGCCCAAGTCCTTGGGCCCCTGCACCCACGTGGGAGACCTGGAAGAACTGCCTGGCTCCTGGCTTCAGATTGGCACAATTCCAGCCATTGTGGCCAACTGGGGAGTGAACCAGTGGATGGAAGACCTCTCTCTCTCTCTCTCTCTCTCTCTCTCTCTGTCTGTCTCTCCTTCTCTCTGGGTGTAACTCTGACTTTCAAATAAATAAATTAATCTTTAAAAAAAAGGAAAGAAACTGTTACAAGTAGAGAGACATTGACTGGTCCAAACAGATTGGTTTCTACCAGCATTTCATCCAAACATGCCAAAAGGACCTTTATTATATTACAAAAATTAGCTTGTGAGTTCAGCTGCCCGAGGGAAGACATCAAAATGTTGTCAGGATGAATCCAAAGTGTCAGAGAAAATCATAAACTGAACACTTTTAATTCATGGTCACTTAAGCGATCATTGAACACTGCACAGCCCTCGTTAGCCTGCAAGGCACGAGTCTCGGGAGGTGACAGACAGTGGTGTGCTGGAACCGGCTCATCCTGGGGTGCAAGGAGCCACTGTGAAATTCTCAGCAACTTTGCAACCTGGTTGTTAACTCAGCTGTTATTAAAAACTAAATTACAGAGACAGACATATGGTCTGGCAGTTAAGACAATGGTTGCACTTTGAAATGTTCAAGCCCTTGGCTCTGATTCCTGACTACAACTTCCTGCTAATGCACACCCTGGGAGGAAGCTTTGATGGCTTGAATAATTGGATTCCCACCACTTGCGCGGGAGATCTGTGTTGGGATCCTGACTCCCAGCTTCAGCGTGCCAGTCCACAAATATGGCCATCTGAGGCATGGGCCACTCTCTCTCCATCTGCCTATCAAATAAACAAATGAAATAAACACATTTAAAAGGGTAGTAGTAAATACTCAAAACCATTGCTTAGTAAACATTTTACATTTTACTGTTTGTTATCCTTGAGCTTATATTCATCTGTTGTATCCTCATGATGGGAACGCTGCATAAAGTGGTATACAGAAAATCTCATAAACATGAGTTTGTGGAAATGAAATTGAAGCTGGATGTAGCTAGATGAGCTGTATTTTTATAAAATATTTGGAATGGCATTTGTCCGTGATTTAATAAGAAAGTTAATTTAGCTGTGTTGACATTGTTGAAAATAGTTTATCTTTTGTTTATAAACTGGAAACAGCCGGAGTCTGGCTCTTGTTGGCTGGAGTCTGGTTTCTGTCTGTCTTGTCTGATTTATCATCTGAGGTCGCCAGCCTGCGGAGGCGCAGGTGGTAGACAGGGGACTGCACCTTCTCCAACCTGAGCCTGTGCCTCCGTGGCCTTGCTGCTGTCAGCTTCAGGGGCAGCATGGGCCACGCCCTGCTGAGGGTGGCCTCTCTGGCTAACCCTCTGAGTGGCTGTCACAGCCAGGCCATGTCCTCTGGCATCCTTTGACAGTGGGCTAGGGCTCAGGTTCCCAGTGCGTCCTCACTCCCAACAGTGGACTTCTGAATCTCCTTGAAGAAGAACTGCCCTTGCCAGGATCCACATGTGAAAACCTGCAAGTGCCTAGAACCCGGGGTGTAAGAACCCCAGCTCCCATGCCAACTAACGGGTGCCACTCTAAGATGTGATGTGCCTGTCTCCAGAGTTTTACCCTCCTGGGACTCTGCCTGCTACTCCACTCCCGCTTCTCTCACTTCCCTTCTGGATGCCATGGCCTCATTCCTCTACCAGCTTATCCTGGTAGGACACATCCTTAAAAATCATTCTCCCACTAATTCTCAGATCTGCTTGTAGGGAATCCAACCATGTTTCCTATGGCATGTTACCCATCCCCCTTTGGCAGTCCTGGTCACAGCCAATTGAACCACAGGTTGGGCACCCAGCTCCAAAGCAGCTCAGGGTTGGCAGACTGAGGTGGCCCAGCCACACAAAGTCAATCTCAATGAGTCCCTCTTCCAAGAGGCTCGATCTTGAGTCATGCAGAGATAGTGAGTCATCGAATGCAATGTTGCAAAACTTGAGTTGAGATTTCTAGTCTTGGTCTGCCACAGAATGAGGACACAACCCATAGGCCTATTGCATCCTAATGATTTTCTAGTCTCCAAGCAAGCTCTCCTTTCCGTGGGATCTCTTAATTCTGTGGGTCTCCCTCCCATCATGCTCCTTACTCAAGGTAATCAAATGTCTATAGTTGTCCAAAAGCCTAAAATACAAGCTAGGAATCAGCTTATTGTGGACCCAATATTCTGGCCACTCATGGCTAGATTCTCCAGGAAAATCACCCTGAAAATTGTCAGAGAGGCCATAATGATTGAAGTGGAAGCAACGTGGAGCCAAATTAGTCTTCAGATAAGTTGGAAGATGGAAGGAAATCTGTCTGTGATATTACACAGTCGGAAGGAAGCAGACTAGTCTTATTGCTTGAGGTAGAGAAAAAAGCTGAAATTCTGTCTTCCTGGAAGATGGCCCAAGTGCTGGGTCCCCTACCACCCATGTGGGAGACCCAGATGGAGTTTCTGGCCCTGAACATTAAGGCCATTTGGGAAGTAAACTTGCAGAAGGAAGATCTCTCTCTCTCCCTCTCTCTCTCTCTTCCCTTTCTCTTTCTCTCTCTCTCCCTCCCTCCCTCCCTTTCAAATAAATAAATAATTCTTTTTTTGAGTCTTTGATGCCTTTGGCTCAAGAAAACTCTGTAGTTCTATTGATGAAAGGACTGAGCTAGAGTGGAAACATAGGCACACTATCTTGGAGTTGCTTTCTAACTATATTAAAAAGAGCTTCCGGCCGGCACCGCAGCTCACTAGGCTAATCCTCCACCTTGCGGCGCCAGTACACCGGGTTCTAGTCCCGGTCGGGGCACCAGAATCTGTCCCAGTTGCCCCTCTTCCCAGCCAGCTCTCTGCTGTGACCAGGGAGTGCAGTGGAGGATGGCCCAGGTCCTTGGGCCCTGCACCCCATGGGAGACCAGGAGAAGCACCTGGCTCCTGCCTTCGGATCAGCGCAGTTCGCTGGCCGCAGCGCGCCAGCCGCAGCGGCCATTGGAGGGTGAACCAATGGCAAAGGAAGACCTTTGTCTCTGTCTCTCTCTCTCACTGTCCACTTTGCCTGTCAAAAAAAAAAAAAAAAAAGAGCTTCCAACAAGAGCTCAAGGAAGACATCCTTATCTAGAAATGCAGAATTGACCCATCTTCGGGGTATCAGGGGAGGCAGGATGTGAGCTGAGAGATAGCAGAACTACAACCCTCCATATTGAAAAGGCAAGGCCAACATTTTACAGATGCAGCAAATGCAAACAAATACAATTCATGCTTGTCTGGATCCAACACTATCTCCCCCACTGCCAGCCCACACTTCTCTAAAATGCTTGTAAAAATCCCAAGGACTCCTCAAAGGCCAATATTTAGCTCACCAGAGTCACAATCCATAGACACTTCTGCTCTGTTAGAACATTCCCAAGTGCAGAACATGACGCATCAGAATTTCCCAGAGCGCTTTAAACATGTCATGTTCAGGCTCTCATCCCAGGAGGAACAGACTTAGTGAGCCAGGATGGGGGCTGGGATTCATACATCCTTCACAACGAAGAATTTGACTGGATTTCACCAAATCTTGCATTTTACGCCGATGGTCCTTACTTAACATTAATCCCGATGATTTTTAAGGGCAAAGAAACCAATTTGTATTCAGAGTTCTTTTGTTGGATATTTGTATAGGTACAGAGGCTATAAACAATTTCTTTTTGGCCATTTTTTTTTGCCTATCAGATTTTTTAAATAGTTACTTACGGGTTTAATAAGTTTACATTTTTTTAAGTCTTCAGAGGAACCTTAAAACCTTACTCAGTTCTTCCTCATACACCCATTGCAGCACACACTGACTTGGAAAGGATCTTCTGCATACTGAATTGAAGGAGGTCGAATCAGAGCAGATGAGATCTGTAAGGCTCCTAATAGCTCCCCAGTCCAGCTGCCTTTACTGGATGAAGAAATTGAGGCCACCAAGTTTTGTTGACTTGCCCAAGTCACCCAGGTGGCTCGGTACAAGGGTCTTCTATATCCCACGGTCTCTTCCCTACACCTGGGAGGCCTGGAGTGAGTATTCTCACTGGAACTTCATTTCTGGCGCCATTCTGCCAAAAGCATTTCAGGCCAAATGGAGTAGAAACAGCCACACCACCTCAGAAGCCACCCAACTGAAGCAATGCTGGCTCCTCTCCACTTGATCAGGCCCATCTGCCACTGCCTGAGCCTTCCCTAAGGAAGGGTCTTCAAGATTAAAAGCAAAATAAACTAAACAAAAAGCCAAGTGGCATTTGGCCTAGCAGACAAAACATTGGTTAAGAAACCCACCTCCCCTATCAGGGTCTGCTTCCTCATATCTGGTGAGAAATATACAGCTATGTATCCTCTTCAAACATGTGATGAAAAAAATAGAATTAAAATATGACTTTAGTTAGGGCCAGCGTTGTGGTGCAGCTGGTTTAGATGCCACTTTAGATGATGACACTGGCATCCCATATTTGAGCACATATTTGAGTTTGGCTGCTCTGCTTCTGATCCAGCTCCCTATTAATGTGCCTGGGAAAGTAGTAAAAGATGGCTTGAACACTTGAGCCCCTACCACCCATGTGGGAGACCTGGAAGGAGTTCCAGATACCTGACTTTGGCCTGACCCAGCCCTGACTAATGTGGCCATTTGGGGGAGTGAATCAGCAGATGGAAGATATCTCTTTCTCTCTCTCACCCATCTATGCATATCCATAGATATACATAAATACACACATATATGCATATCTATATGTGTACCCACATACCTATATCTTCTCTACTCCTCTTGAAGTTCGTCATCTGAGTCCAAAGTGAGACTCATAAACTCTACACTATTCTTTCTTCTTATCTCCTTCAGCACAACCTTTGGATTATCATCCAATTAAAAAAAAATACAGGTCACAGTGAGCAATGCTGCGATCCACAGGCAATCTGTGGCCAAATCTCCACTCCCAGGAACAAGAGACATTGCTCACGGCTGCCCACAGATGAACCGTCTCTGCACCTGCTTCCACCCCTTCCTTCAAAGCCACCGTGCTCTTTGGGCTTAAGCATGTCATAGTTAGAGATTCTGAAAGGGAGAGTCTACTGCCTTTCCCCTGGGTGGGTCCAGTCCTGATGCAGCCCAGCTATAACAGTGGCTGTTCCTAGAAGGCACTGTCGGGTGGGCATGAATGCATCGTCTGAGTCCCACCATCTAACATCCACGCTTGGATGGGACACAAGTGTGCTGTTTGTAAATCTACACCCACCCAAGTTGGCCCCCTGCTGGTATAGGACATTGATCAGGTCCCGGATAATCCTTTTCCTTATCTATAAAACTGGGATAATAGGATTGGTTTTCAGATTGCTACACGAATTCAATAATACTATAGGTGACAGTATCTCCGTTCTCTCTGTTGTCCGTAGTATGTGACAAGACAGAGATGGTGGGGAAATGTCCGTGAGCCTACACAGCTGTACCCAGCAGCTATTTCTTCCTGGCCTCCCCCTCCCAGGGCACACAGCAGGAAGGGAAGCCCCATATTACCTTGCAGCAGAACCACAACAAGACAGACTTAATTATACGTGGCTGCAGGGTACCAGCGACAGTGGATGAGTTCATGGGTTCTTACAGAAAATGACCAAGGGCTTCGTGAAAGCTGATGACTATTTTAAAATACCTGGACTTGAAAAAAAAAAAAAAAAACAATGTTTTCTTCTCTGTCCTCTCAACTTCTCAACTTAAGGAAGATTGACCCAAGGTCTAATTTAGATCAGGGTCTAGTGTGAGTCCTGTAGCTGATCTTCCTTCCTGGCTCTATATTCCTGAAGTTCATGTGCTCTTCCAAGCACACTCAGAATTCAAGATAGAAACCTGCAACTCGATTCCTTCCAGGAAATGTAAGTGATTTATCTGTTAACGTGTTCTTTCTTTGGAGTATTCTAGAAGAGACTACGAAAGTCAGAGGCAGGACTGAGCCGACCTTGGTCGACCTTGGTGAGGTTGATGGGAGGAACCCAAGGGCAGTGAGAGGAGTGGGAAATGCTCTCTCAGTTGGGACGGGGGTGTCCCCTGAGACTCAGCTGCTTTCTCCAGCTCATGGAGACAACTGGGCTGCTGGGTGAGACCACTGGAGGTACCGGAACACACCCCAGGGGGTGCACGCACTCAGACGGCTGAGGGCATTGGTTTCTGGTCCTGGACTTCAGGTCCTGGAGTCTTCCTGGTTCTCTATCTCTATCCCTTTAACAAAACCATCCTGGGGTGCCGAACGCAGGGGTCATTCAAACTCTTGGTAGCAGATTCACAGAGAGCCTCCCTCTAGTGACCAGTTCCTGAACTCTTCTGCCAATCAAGTAATTTCTTTTTTTTTTTTTTAATTTATTTATTGGCTGGCACCACGGCTCAATAAGCTAATCCTCTGCCTGCAGCGCTGGCACACTGGGTTCTAGTCCCGGTTGGGGCACCGGATTCTGTCCCAGTTGCCCCTCTTCCAGGCCAGCCCTCTGCTGTGGCCCAGGAAGGCAGTGGAGGATGGCCCAAGTGCTTGGGCCCTGCACCCACATGGGAGACCAGGAGGAAGCACCTGGCTCCTGGCTTTGGATCAGCGCGGTGCACCAGCTGCAGCGCACCGGCCACAGCGGCCATCGGAGGCTGAACCAACTGTAAAGGAAGACCTTTCTCTGTCTCTCTCACTGTCCACTCTGCCTGTCAAAAAAAAAAAAAAGATTTATTTATTTATCTGAAAGTCAGAGTTACACACAGAGAGAAAAGGCAGAGATGGAGAGAGAGGTCTTCCATCCACTGGTTCACTCCCCAGATGGCCACAACAGTTGGAGCTGTGCCAACCGGAAGCCAGGAGACAGGAGCTTCTTCCGGGTCTCCCATGCGGGTGCAGAGGCCCAAGGACTTGGGCCATCTTCTACTGCTTTCCCAGGCCATAGCAGAGAGCTGGATTGGAAGTGGAGCATCCGGGACTTGAACCAGCACCCATATGGGATGCCGGCCCATAGGCAGAAGCATTACCCACTTCACCATAGTGCCAGCCTCAATCAAGTAGTTTCTAGTTTTCCCCCTACAAAGTGAAAGGGGCATCTAGATGGTTGTCCATTGGCCAAATAAGTTTTGATAATAGAGTCATGTTATTCGGAGCATATTAACCTGGAAGGAGCTATATTTCAAATTAAGTAACAATATCAGAATACTGCTTTCAGTCCCATCTCATAACCTACTTGAACACTTTCTCAACACCAACATCTATACAAATGAGACATTGAAATAAAATTGATTCTGAAACCCAGCTCGGGGGCCAAGGGTTGTGGAGCAGCAGGTTAAGCCGCTGCCGGCTGTGATTCCTGTATCCCATATCAGAGCACTGGCTGGAGTCTTGGCTGCTCCACTTTTGATCCAGCCCCCTGTTAATGCGCCTGAGAAGACAGCAGAACATAGCTGCCTACTTGGGTCCCTGCTACCATGTGGGAGAACTGGATGGAGTTCCTGGCTTCACACTTCAGCCTGGTCCAGTTCTAGCTGTCACAATTTTATGGAGAGTGAACTAGAAGTTGGACTCTCTCTATCTCTCTCTCTCTCTTTCTCTCCTCTCTCTGCCTGTCTCTCCATCTTTCTTTGTCACTATTTCAAATAAATAAATAAATCTTCAAAAACATAAAACCCAGCTTAGTTTAGCATCTATAAAAATGATTATTACTACACTGATATGTGTAATAACAATACAATAAGTAAATTAATTAATGTCTTATTTACCAGCCTGATGTGCCTAAGTATTATAATTTGAGTAGGTGGTTTAATAATAATATAAATTTATGTTTTTAGATCACTAGTATACTGAAAATGAAAAAAAAAATTAACATGCTACACTTTGAGCCTTATTTAAGGGCTCTATTCAACATGTTATATTTTTACAGATTTATTTGAGAGGTGGAGAGACAGAGACAGACAGAAAGCTTCCATCCATGGTTCATTCATCAAATGCCTACAACAACCCCAGGGGCAGGAGGCAGAGTGTGTGGGTGTAAGGGCTGGATGGTGCTGAAGCCGGGAACCAGAAGCTCAGTCCAGGTCTCACGTGGATGGCAGGGACCCAACTACTTGAGCCATCACCACTGCCTCCTGGGGTCTGCATTCACAAGAAGCTGGAGTCAGGAGCCAGACCAGAAGCTGGAGTCAGGAACTGGAGCCATGCCCTAAGGAGGGACACAGGCATTCTAACTGCTAGGCCAAATGCCGTCCCATAAGGCTCTGTTTAAAGACTCTCATTGAAAACTACTTACAAAGAATTAAAATTTTTGAATGTCCCTGATAAACATATCTTGGCAGCAGAGAGATATGACAGATTGATTAAACGGGTGGTTTCAAGCCTAAGCACAGATTGCATTAGGATGAAATTCTAGGGGGAAGTAGGCTGGGAAAATGAGCTCAAAGGATGATATAAACTTCCTGACCACTAAGGAAAGTTTGTTACATTTGGTTTTAAATGAATGATGGCAGCAGCCTTCACTCTGCTATTAGTGGGTGTCCTGAAAAGAACGATCTAAGGGCTTTACTTTTAGATATCAATGTTTGTGGCACATGGAAAATGATTCCTTTGCAGCTACTTAAACATACATACATATATTGCATATATATGTATTATATATAACATATGTATTACAGGTATATATTACATATGTATTGCATATCAACTTTAAAGCATGAAAGGAGAGAATTGGCATAACATTTCGTTTTGCTGTTAGGAAGACAGCTGGGACAACTACAACCCATACCAGGGTTTCTGGATTTCAGTTCTAGCTCTGGCTTTCTGGGAGGCAGCAAACGATGGCTCAAATCATTGGGTCCCTGCCACCCATGGGAGAGACCTGAATTGAGTTGCTGGCTCCCAATTCTGGCCAGGCCTCTTAGCCTCAGCTGTGTGGACACTTGGGTGTGTGTGTGTGTGTGTGTGTGTGTGTGTCTCAAATAAACAAAACAAATGAGTGAATTTTGAAGTGAAAGTGAACACAGAATGAAGTTTATTATTTTCTTGCAGATTATTTGTATGAGCCAAAAACTCTGAGGAGTGTGGTTCTCATGCACTCAGAAGACAGGAATCTGGCTCTTCCTGCCCTTGCTCCTCCTGTCCCAGCCTCCCTCCAGGCTGACCACTTTCTCTCCTGTAACACAGGGCAGTGCAGAGGACCCTACTCCTGAAGAGACCGTCGCTCAGTAGCCTTGTATCTACAAAAGGTAGAAATCACATGAGCGGTTGTGGGAGTTTTTTTCAGAGCACAGCGTTGCGATCCAGGAGGTAACAAAACTGTCCTCTGTGTAGTACTACATAAAATAAGAGCCATTCCCAGAAAACCTGAGCTCCACGTGGGAGAGAAGAAAGGACTGCTGTGGGGCAGGGAGAAGGTCAGGGGGTGTCCATCTGTGCTTGGCCAGGGGTTACAGGGGAGGAAGCAGAGAGAGATGCTGGGGGCAGGGGCTCAGTGGAGGTGGCCAGGACAGAGGTGGCTCCCACACTCGTGTGTCTCTCCCACATTCACGCTCAGGGTCCCCAGCACCTGCAGATAAACCTCACCTCTCCTAGGAGTCACCAGGAGTCAGGACTCCCTTTTAACCTTTAAGGATGTTTATACAGGTTCCTCCAAAAGATCATTCTCTGATTTGGTGGAGAAACTGGAGCGCAGGCCCAGGACAGAACTGCGAACCTAAAACTGGCCCCCAAAGCTGGGCCTGGGAACTGGGCACTGGAGCTCATGCCACCGACTGGCAGCAGAACCATAAGCGGCAATCAGGAGGCCCTGAGCCTCGTGAGCCTGTGCAGGGACCTTCGTGTGCCAACACAGGCCACAAAAAAGCAGAAGCCGGACAAGCTGCGGGGAAGCCGGTCAGCGGTACTGCCAAGGCCTGGCCCTAGCGCTTCCAGCTGAGCAGAAACAAACAGAACTGAACGTTCTGCTGGCTTGGCGCATGGGCCGAGTCACAGGGCACTCTGTGGTAAGACATTTGCTCCTGCGTAGCACAGGGGCACACACACGTTGCACATTCCTCGTGCAACTCCCAGTGGTTGTTTTAACACAACTGCCTTCGTGATGAGAGAGCTGGGCTCACAAGTCATTCAGCAGTCAAAGCATCAGGAAGCTCAGAAACCACGACACTCACACACGTAATCGTGTGGACATTCCCTACCTGTTGCAGCTGGCCTTGGGATACCTGCGTGGGCTCTTGTTTTCCCCTGCTCTGCCTTCACGAATGGAACGACACCTAACCCACAGTCACCTCCTCACTACTCAGAGGAGTCAGGATCCTGGACCTGCCGCAGTGCCATCTCCCAGGGGCTCGTGAGCAATGAAGAAGCCCAGACTGGGACTCTATGACAGATCTATGAGGTTCAGCAGTGGAGCGGTACTTGCAGGTGAGCTGTGCACACGCTGAGACTGGAGAAGCACCTGCACCATGGCAGCAGCACTCTGTAGGCAGGGCTCGTTAGACGAGGGGTGGACGCTTGATGCAAGCTGTGCCAATCAGAATCTGGAAAAGCCACAATGGGAAGTGGAACCAGATCACAACCGTGGTACAGCTCCAGAGAGACAGTTTCAGGTGTCCTGCTCTGGTCCTTGGCTATCAGTCCTCCTGGGGTATCCCGGAATAACACACAGCCATCCCTCCGTGTACGGGCTCCATATCCATAGATTCAACCAGCCACGGACTAAAAATGTCGAGCAAAAAAAAAAAAATGGGTTTGTACTTGAATAGGCACAGGTGGTTTTCTTTCTGGTCCTTATGCCCTAAACAATACAATATAACAACTATGTGCATATTACTTATATTGTGTTAGGTGTTATGAGTCATCTAGAAATGAGTTGGAGTGTGAGTATATGGAAGGATGTATGTAAGTTCTGTGCAAATACTTGAGGAAGTTTGAATTTGCTTAAGACAAGGGGATGTGGGGCTGGCGCTGTGGCAGATTCACATTGTAAACCGCCGCCTGCATTGCTGGCATCCCATATGGGCACCGGTTCCAGTCCCAGCTGCTCCACTTCCAATCCAGCTCTCTGCTATGCCTGAGAAAGCAGTAGAAGATGGCCCAAGTGCTTGGGCCCCTGCACCCCCATGGGAGGCTCGGAAGAAGTTCCTGCCTCCTGGCTTTGGATCAACACAGCTCTGGCCATTGCGACCAGTTGGGGAGTGAACCAGCAGATGGAAGATCTCTCTCTCTAGTCTCTGCCTCTCCTCTCTGTGTAACTCTGACTTTCAAATAAACAAATACATCTTAAAAAAAAAAAAGACTAGGGGATGTTGAAGGTCATTATATGTCACACAGGACACTGTGCCTCACACACAGTGTAGCACTGGAACTCAGCCATCCTGTGCAGAGGGATCTTACTATCAGTCCCACTTTATCATCGAGAAAACTGAGATGTCGAGTCCTCAACCTGCCCACCCAGAGTTCAACAGTGGCCAATGGCTGGGACTGGAATCCACAATACTGTCAACTCTCACGCTGCGCTTCCTCGCAAACAAACTCCATCGTGTCCAGGGATTCTCAGCTCTTGCGTCTTGGCACAACTCACCAGGCACGGGTGGCAGAGACAAGAGGACACATGTCAGCATCCCTTGTCCCCAACCTGAAGGCGAGGGCAGGGATAACAGGACTCCAATGGGACAACACAATCCACAGGAACCAGCCAGTGTACGTCAACTAACCCCACAGGCTCAGAGCCCAGGGAGTCTGAGTCCAAGGGGCCTTCGTCTGTGTTTCCACCAAGGTATGTTTGTTGCACTAAAATTCAGAAGATTGGAGAACATGTTTGAATGCAATGCGAGCTGATATTTTATGACTAACAGGTTTGGTAGAGATGACTCAGCTTTTGCTAGGTCCTCCTGGGGTACTTGGACAATGTGACATAGGCATCTCAGGATCTGAAGAGGGATGACAATTAGTTTTCCCTCTATTCAGCTGTGTTTCACAATAGTCTCTCTCTCTCTCTCTCTCTCTCTCTCTCACACACACACACACACACGTGTGCATAAGTAGATCACTCCATATTTAGCCTCAACAGTCCCATAAATGACTTATCGACTTTTAGAACAAGAAAGAGTGTCAATGGTGTTATTATTATTTTTTTTTTTGACAGGCAGAGTGGACAGTGAGAGAGAGAGAGAGACAGAGAGAAAGGTCTTCCTTTTGCCATTGGTTCACCCTCCAATGGCCGCCGCGGCCGGCACGCTGTGGCCGGCGCACCACGCTGATCCAATGGCAGCAGCCAGGTGCTTCTCCTGGTCTCCCATGGGGTGCAGGGCCCAAGTACTTGGGCCATCCTCCACTGCACTCCCTAGCCACAGCAGAGAGCTGGCCTGGAAGAGGGGCAACCGGGACAGAATCCAGCGCCCCGACTGGGACTAGAACCCGGTGTGCCGGAGCCGCAAGACGGAGGATTAGCCTAGTGAGCCGCGGCGCCGGCCAATGGTGTTATTTTTATTTCTGTCATACTCTGGCATGGATGTTTTGTTCCGCAGGAAATAGAAACTATGCATGCTTGCACTTTCTTCACTTTTTTTTTTTTTGGTTAATTTCTAGAAAAAGTTCATCACGGCCCTCTTCCTCTTGCTCCACAAAGCGTTTCCTTACACGCAAGGACACCGAAGTGAAATTTGCAGAAGTTCAACAAGCTGCCCACACAGTTGGAAGAGTCTGGGGCAGAAGCCAGCTGCCCTGGGCTCAGGGTGGGACATCTGCCCCGTCAGTTCCATGCGGCTTCCGGAGAGCACTGGGGGAAGCTTGTTGGCTTCGTGCCTGGGTGTACAGCAAAGTTTTGCCCTCAAGTTTCAGATGTACCCGTGCGTGAAGGAGCTCCACGCAGAAATCCTCCACTAAAAGGGGCCCCTGTGCAACCCCTGCATCCAGTCAAAAATACCGGGAAAGTGAAGCATCAGCTTCCTTTGAAATAACTCCAGGGACTTCAGATTGGAATCAGACACAGCATTGTGCAGAAATGTGTGTAGACAGTGGTTCAGGGCCGGCACTGTGGTGTAAATATGCTGCCGCCTGCAGTGCTGGCATCCCATAGGGGCGCCTGTTCGAATCCTGGCTGCTCCACTTTCGATCCAGCTCTCTGCTCTGGCCTGGGAAGGCAGTAGAAGATGCTCCAAGTCCTTGGGCCCCTGCACCTGTGTGGGAGACCTGGAAGAATCTCCTAGCTCCTGGCTTCCGATCAGCCCAGCTCCAGCCATTGCAGCCATCTGGGAAGTGAACTAGTGGATGGAAAACCTCTCTCTCTGTCTCTCTCTCTCTGTAACTCTACCTTTCAAATAAATTTTTAAAAATTAAATAAATAGGCCGGCGCCACGGCTCACTAGGCTAATCCTCCGCCTTGCGGCGCCGGCACACCGGGTTCTAGTCCCGGTCAGGGCGCCAGATTCTGTCCCAGTTGCTCCTCTTCCAGTCCAGCTCTCTGCTGTGGCCCGGGAAGGCAGTGGAGGATGGCCCAGGTCCTTGGGCCCTGTACCCACATGGGAGACCAGGATAAGTACCTGGCTCCTGCCATCGGATCAGCGCGGTGCGCCGGTCGCAGCGTGCTGGCCGCAGCGGCCATTGGAGAGTGAACCAACGGCAAAAGGAAGACCTTTCTCTCTGTCTCTCTCTCTCACTGTCCACTCTGCCTGTCAAAAAATAAATAAATAAATAAATAAATAAATACTGGTCTAGTAACTGAGTAATAAGTAGCTATTTTTAAGAAATTTACATTAGAGTAAAAACTACTTCACCAAATAAGTTAAACAAGTAAAATAAAAAACACCCTAGTTTAGTGGGAATGTAGACAACAGCTATAAACAGTTTACTGTAGATGGGTGAAATGTCCATTTTTCCCATTCACTTGTTGATAATGTTCTTATTTTTAACATTAAAGAAATCTTTAATGTGTCTGTGGAATCAGGGCAATAGGTCGGGCTTGAACTTTTGGCCAATCAGGATTCTAGGTGATCACCATACGGAACATTATCGAATGAGACTGAATTTCTTTTAATTGAGTGTCTTAGTTTATTAAATAACCTATGGATTGTAAAACATGCTGGTATAATGAAATTAAGATAGTTGATGCTCCAGTTGAGTGGTTAAAAACACCTTTGCATCCTAGGACAGGAATACAGAAAACTGATATATGTGGAATGTGAGCAGGTGTTTTCAAAGGTTTATTTGTTTCTCGACAAAATCAGTAAAAGGCTATGGAAAGGCGTGCTTAATACAAATGAATGCAATAAGCAACCAAGAGAGATCTAGGAATTGGCTTACATATTCTTACAAACCTTGTCAATAAAATTAATAAATCTAAAAGTTATAAATCCATACATATTATGAATGCAATGAATGTGCATAGAACCAAATCCAAAACAGGCATCTCCCTGTGTACCAGCCACTGTTTGATGAGAGGAAGCAAACTTTCTTATCCATTCTTTCAAATCACTCTAGAGATGGTTTATATATTAATACCAATTTGCTTATATAGCTTATATAAATATTAGTACACTATGTACCATTCTTTTTTTTTTAAGATTCATGTATTTATTGAGTTATTTATTTGAAAGCCGGAATACACAAAGAGAGAGACACAGACAGAGAAAGACGTCTTCCATCTTCTGGTTTGCTCCCTAAATGCCCTCAAGGGCCAGAGCTGGGCCAATCCGAAGCCAGGATCCAGGAGCTTCCTCTGGATCTCCCACATAGGTGCAGGGGCCCAAGCCTGTGGGCCATCTTCTGCTGCTTTCCCAGCAGGGAGCTGAATCAGAAGTGGAGCTGCCAGGACTCTAACCAGCGCCCATACGGGATGCCAGTGTCACAGGCAGCAGCTTAACCCACTGTGCCACAGTGCTGGCCCCATTCAGATTGTTTTTAAACTTTGCAATTACTTTACAAATCTACGTAGGTATCTGTAGTCTTGTAGAAGTAGAGTTTTGGGTCAAAAGAAAGGGCATTCATCATTTTGACCCACGTTCTGAATTCCCCTTCCAGGCCTGCTTTGATTTGAGTTCCCTCTTGGGAGTTACTGGTCCTTCTCACCCATGCTTGCCTCTAAATATGTTGTGTTATTGGAATTGAATTCCACACTCTTTTCCCATCCTCGACTGATAGCCATGTGTTCCCAAACTGCGGACTATGGCAAATGATGGTTGTTCTATTTACTGCTCTCTTGTACAATTATGTGTATCTTGAATATCTGTCTCAGACTATTTCAGTTTCTTTTCTAAATTGTCCATTCCTCTCCTCTGTCTATGCTTTTGTCTTTTGTTTCTTTTGTTCCGTGTTGTTGGCTGGCTTGGCTTTGCTGTCATTTGTTTGTAGCAATTCTTTTCAGGAGGCGTCCTCAGCCGGGTGTCACACTCTCGTGCCATGGGTCTGAGGTTGGGCTGAGGCTGGATCGTGACCTCCAGATGTCCTTGCTGCTCTCTGCGGCTGCGGAAGCCTGAACAGCCCATTTCCTGCATGTGGGGCAGCTGGCTCCAAAGTCTGGGCACTTACCCGCTTTGCATACTTCCTCATAGGCGTGAGGTTGGCTTTTGAGTTAGACTAATACAGTTCATCTTCTAGGGAAGTATCCACAATTTCCCATTTTTGTAAGAGGCTTTTTTAAAACATGTTTATACATTGAATATTTTAAATATCTTGTTAGCATGCACATCTTATTTTAACTTTTATTCTGTTGATATAAGGAAAAATACACTGATAGACGTTCTTACATTGATTTGCCTTTCAAATCAAATTGTACTAAAAGATATCTAGCCAGAAAGGACAGCCCCTTAGCCAACTTCTCCTTAACATTCTGTCTGACCTATTAATTAGGTTGTCAATGCTTGTCGACTTCTAATGGTAGTGCATGAGTTTGTATCTCACATCCCCAGTCCCCTCCAGAAATGCTCATAGTACATTTCTATTACAAGGACCAGCATTGTGACACAGCAGGTGCAGCTGTTGCCTGTGATACCAGCATTCTTTATTGGATCACCAGTTTGAGTTCCAGCTGCTCCACTTCTGATCCAGCTACCTGCTAATGCACCTGGGAAGGCAGCAGAAGATGGCCCAAGTGCTTGGGCCCCTGACACCCACATAGGAGACCCAGATAGAGTTCAGCCAGCCCTGCCCACTGTGGCGATTTGGAGAGTGAATCAGCAGACAGAAGATATTTCTGCCTTGTTCTCTCTCTCCCTCTTTCTCTCTGACAGTCTCCCTCTTTCTGTCACGTTCACTTAAACAAGTAAAATAAATCCTTAAAAATTTATTACAGAAAAATTGGTCACATCATCTAGCTAAGTAATCAATGTTTACATTACTATGATTAAGCAAATGTTCATTGTAAAGCCAAGTAGTCAGTGATGACTATCTTAAACAATTTTATTTAATACAAGGTAATTTCAAAAAGTTCATAGAAAATGGAATTTGAAATATGAACATGTTTTGGTGTAAAAAAATTGAGAAAGCCATTTTTTCATAATATGCACTTTACATGAATTTTAAGCACTTATTTGTTGTTATATTTTTAATTTGTCTGAAAAGCAAAAAGACAGACAAACAGACAGAGATTTTCCATCTGTAGGTTCACCCCTCAAATGCCTGCAACAGCTGGACCTGGGTAAGGCCAGACTAGGAGCCAGGAATTCAGTCCAGGTCTCCCACTTGGGTGACAGGGAGCCAAGTACTTGAGCCATCATCTGCTGCCTCCCAGAGTGCACAGCGGCAGGAAGCTGGAATCTGAAGTTGAGGCAGGGTGTAGACCCAGGTAGGCCAATATGGGATGCTGACATGGCAAGAGGCAAATCACCATAGTGCCAAATGCACCCGTCTTTGGGAAGATGGTGAGTGCTTGCTTGCTTGCTTGCTTGCATGCTGTTTGCATCATTTCCCTGGGGCATCATCCTTTAGGTTTCCTTCACACCTGTTGCACCCATAAAGGTGTCAGGAAAGTGCTCCACCTATCACGGAAACTGGCTTCCATTGTGATCCCCCTCCACGTTCTCAAGGCTGGTGGGCTGCTCTTTATAGCCTCTACATAGCTGACATCCAAGGTCTCCAGTTTTATTCTCCATTCAATATCCTGTTTCCTGGCTCCTTTGCTTTCTCTTCTGTTTTAGCGGGATAAACTTTTTTTTTTACAGTTTTCTGTGCAAAAATGCATGATCAGTAAAACTCCTGGTTAACTCTACATCTGATCATATCACTATTCTTCACTCACACTTTATGAATAGTTTGTCTCAGTAGGAAAATTAAGCTTGAAAATAATGTCCCCAGGCCGGCGCCGCAGCTCACTAGGCTAATCCTCTGCCTACGGCGCCGGTACCCCGGGTCCTAGTCCCGGTTGGGGCGCCTGATTCTGTCCCGGTTGCTCCTCGTCCAGTCCAGCTCTCTGCTGGGGCCTGGGAAGGCAGTGGAGGATGGCCCAAGTGCTTGGGCCCTGCACCCCATGGGAGACCAGGAGGAAGCACCGGCCTCGGCGGCCATTTGGGGGATGAACCAACGGAAGGAAAACCTTTATCTCTCTCTCTCTCTCTCACTGTCTAACTCTGCCTGTCAAAATAATAATAATAAGCCGGCGCCGTGGCTCAATAGGCTAATCCTCCACCTTGCGGCGCCGGCACACCGGGTTCTAGTCCCGGTTGGGGCGCCGGATTCTGTCCCGGTTGCCCCTCTTCCAGGCCAGCTCTCTGCTATGGCCAGGGAGTGCAGTGGAGGATGGCCCAGGTGCTTGGGCCCTGCACCCCATGGGAGACCAGGAAAAGCACCTGGCTCCTGGCTCCTGCCATCGGATCAGCGCGGTGCGCCGGCTGCAGCGGCAGCCATTGGAGGGTGAACCAACGGCAAAGGAAGACCTTTCTCTCTCTGTCTCTCTCTCTCACTGTCCACTCTGCCTGTCAAAAATTAAAAAAAAAAAAATAATAATAATAATGTCCCCACAGAACTTTGTCAGACACCTTCCAGGGTTACTGACCCCATTTTGATTCCTAACTCTTACTTCATGGGATCTATTTTTCCTCATTTAACTCTCACTATTGTTGTACAATTTCATCAACATAGACTTGCTATGAGTTTGTTGTTGTTTTTAACCAGTTGCTTTGCTTTTTGTCATAGTGATAGATGCTTGGCTGCATCTTATCATCCAAGCTACTATTTCCTTTAGTTCTAGAAAGTTCTCCCGCATAATCTCTTTGATAATTTCCTCCCCTCCATTTCCTCTGGATCTCTTATTAGATGATTTTGTCTCTCTTGAATGGGTTTTCTTTACTATTATTCTTTAAAGATTTGCTTTATTTCATTTGAAAGGCAGAGCAACACAGAGATCTTCCATCTGCTAACTTCACTTCCCAAATACCCACAATGGCCAGGTTGGGCCAGGCTGAAGTCAGGAGCCATGAACTCCATCCAGGTCTTCCACGTGAAGAGCAGGAACTCAAGGACCTGGGCCATCTTCTGCTGCTTTCCCAGTCACATTTTCAGGCAGCCAGATTGGAAGCAGAGCAGCTGACACTCTAACTGGCACTCCAAATGCAACGCCAGTGTTGCCAGCTGTGGCTTACCCACTGCACCACAACACTGGTCTCTGAATGGGTCTTTTTTTTTTTTCATTTGACAGATAGAGTTACATAGTGAGAGAGAGACAGAGAGAGAGAAAGGTCTTCCTTTCGTTGGTTCACCCCCCAAATGGCCGCTACAGCCAGAGCTATGCCGATCCAAAGCCAGGAGCCAGGTGCTTCTTCTGGGTCTTCCCACATGGGTGCAGGGGCCCAAGCGCTTGGGCCGTCTTCTACTGCCTTTCCAGGCCACAGCAGAGAGCTGGACTGGAAGAGGAGCCACCAGGACTAGAACCCAATGCCCATATGGGATGCCGGTGCTGCAAGCAGAGGATTAACCAAGTGAGCCATGGCACCGGCCCCGAATGGATCTTTCAATGTACTTATCCTTCTCTTCTGTTTTCCATTTATCTTTACCTTTTGGGAGATTTCCTCAGCTGTATTTCCCAGTCTTCTCTTTGTTTATCTTACTATGATACTTTAAATTTCAGAGACTTTAGATTCATTCATTCATTCTAGAGTCAGAGAGAGAGGAGAGAGAGAGAGAGAGCTCCCATCTGCTATTCACCTCCCAGATGCCCATAATAGCAGGGATTGGGCCAGATTGAAGCTGGGAGCCAAGAAATCAATGCAGGTCTCCTGGGTGGATGGCAGGAACCCAAGTACTTGAGCCACCACCTCTGCCTCCCTGGGGCCCATTAGGAGAAAGCTGGAGTCAGGAGCCAGAACTGGATGCTAAACCTGGGTACCCCAATACCTCACATGGGCATCCTAATCAGCATCTTAATCTCTAGGCCAAACACCTGCTCCACCAAGAGCCTTGTATTATCTAAAGAAAGTCATACTGTCTACATGCAATGCCATCTCTCACCTCTTTGGAGAATTTGTAAAGCAGGATTTTTTTTTAAGATTTATTTTATTTATTTGGAAGGCAGAGTTACAAAGAGAGAGAGAGAGAGGAAGAGAGATCTTCTATCCATTGGTTCACTCCTCAAATGGCCGCAATGGTCAGGGCTGGGCCATGGCAAAGCTAGGAGCCAGGAGCTTCTTCCAGGTCTCCCACATGGGTGTAGGGCTCTCAGCACTTGGGCTATCCTCTACTGCTTTCCCAGGTGCATTAGCTGGGAGCTGCATTGGAAGTGGAGCAGCTGAGACTTAAACTAGCACCCCTACAGGATGCCGGCATCTCAGGCAGCAGCTTTACCCACTACAACACAGTGCCGGTCCCTTGATGCAGTAGTTTAACTTACTCTTCTTTGCCATGTGTAGTTTCTTTCCTCTTTTCTTACATTTGTCTCACTTAGCTGACACCTTGTCTGCCCATGTGTTTCAGAGTGGAGCCCTAAGAAGACGGCCTAAAGCTCTGAGGAGTCTTCTTAGATTTCCTTCAAAGATTCATAAGACATGTCTGTTATCAAAAACCTATGCACGGCAGGCGCCGCGGCTCACTAGGCTAATCCTCCGCCTGCGGCGCCGGCACACCAGGTTCTAGTCCCGGTCGGGGCGCCGGATTCTGTCCCGGTTGCCCCTCTTCCAGGCCAGCTCTCTGCTGTGGCCCAGGAGTACAGTGGAGGATGGCCCAAGTGCTTGGGCCCTGCACCTGTATGGGAGACCAGGAGAAGCACCTGGCTCCTGGCTTCGGATCAGCGCGATACGCCGGACACAGCGGCCATTGGAGGGTGAACCAATGGCAAAAGGAAGACCTTTCTCTCTCTCTCTCTCTCTCTCTCTCTCTCACTGTCCACTCTGCCTGTCAAAAAAAAAAAAAAAAACTATGCATGAGGGGCCGGCGGGTTAACTTCCTGGCTTGAAGCTGGCATCCCACTTGGGCGCTGGTTCGAGACCCGGCTGCTCCACTTCTGATCCAGCTCTCTACTATGGCCTGAGAAAGCAGTGGAGGATGATCCAAGTCCTTGGGCCCATGCACCCGCATGGGAGACCCGGAAGAAGATCCTGGCTCCTGGCTCCTGGCTTTGGATAGGCACAGCTCCGGCCGTTGCAGCCAACTGGGGAGTGAACCATCGGATGGAAGACCTCTCTCTCTCTCTCTCTCTCTGTAACTCTTTCAAATAAATAAATAAATCTTAAAAAAAAAAAAAAAAAACCTATGCATGGATTTCCAACTTGTTGGCACCAACATAAACTTAGCTTTTAATTCCTTTTTCTGGAAACTTCTCTGAACTCCCTCGTCCATGAACAAGGCTCTTCAGGTGGAGTGGTTCACTTTGGGACGCCTCCAGGTTTCAGGGTATGGAGCAGCTTTCTCAGGACCAGGAGCCCTGGGTCTGGCCCCTGCACCTCTCCGCGGGCACTCCATGGGCACAGCACAAGAAGACAGCAGGCCAAGGCAGACTTTCCCAGATGCCATTGCTATTCCAGTGCCTTGCCTCCCCCAGCAAGCCTGAAATGCCCAATGCCAGCACCCCTTCCAGTTCTCCCATCTGTAAGACAAACCCGCAGCTTTCTGTGTGGAGAACAATCCAGGAGACACAGCCTTCTGGGTGAAGGCTATGGCCCTTTCTGCCTGTGTGCAGCCCCCTCACGGGCCTCTCCAGCTTGCTGTGGTCTCTGAAGCTTTTGGGCCCAGACTCTTCAAAAAGTTTTATGGAATTAAATACCTTGTTTTCCTGGAATAGTCCCTGCTTAGCGAATGTGCAAATGGAGTTTCCTTCGCCTTACGAAATTCATTCAACTGTTTTTTTTTCTTAAAGTGTTACAGAGAGAGGTAGAGCCAGAGAGAAAAAGAGAGAGAGAGAGAGAGAGAAAGAGAGAGAGAGAGAGAGAGGTCTTCCATCCTCTGATTCACTCCCCAGATGACTGCAACGGCCACAGCTGATCCGAATCCTTAAAAAAAGAAAAAGAAACCAGCATCCCACCAGTTCAAACCCCAGCTGCTTCACTTCAGATCCAGCTCTCTGCTACGGCACCTGGGAAAGTAGTGGAAGATGGGCCCCTGCCACCCATGCTACTGACTTCAGTCTGGCCCAATCCTGGGTGTTGCAACCATCTGGAGAGGGAACCAGCTGTTAGAAGTTCTGTGTGTCTGTCTCTCTCTGTAACTCTGAGTAAGGCCATGTTTCTTCCTTGCTGGTGGGTTGCATGCTTTTGGCCCATCATCCTCCACACTCCAGCGGGACCCAGAGAATCATCCACAGCCGCACGTGCCCCAACAAAGGAGATCCTTAGGACCCGGCGAAAGTGCTTTTCTCCGCCAGCTGCGAGGTAAACCAAGCCTGTCATTTCTCGCATACCACAGGCTCACAAGCACTTCCCCGGGAGTGCGGGGAGACCGACAAGTTCTGCCCCTGGGAGAGGAAACACTGGCAGTTTTGATCGCAGCGCCATAAAGCATCAGTGCACGGCCATGGGTAGCGAGCGACATAAGGCTTCCTTTTGTTCGGCAGCAATTAGCCACGTTCCAGCAGAGCCAGTTCTGGGCAGGGGACAGAGGGAGTAGCAACAAAATGGCCTTTGTCCGAACTCCCATAACAAAATTCCAGGCAGTGAGAGTGAACGCAGACATAGTCCAGAGAGTCGATTGTAGATGTCCCAGATCCTGGCTTTTACCGGGACAGTTATTCCAGGAATTTGCAGACCGCGCCTTGCACAAGGAGAAGGAATACAGATCGCTCCTGGAGTAGAAGAGGCAATCGGGGACTCACTGCCTGCTAAAGACGTGGTCTCCAGGAATTTAACTGAGTTCTTCAGTTGCTAGCATAGAGATAACAGCCCGAGAGAGACGATTTTCATCTCTGCATCTCATCGCCACGCCCCATTCCCTGGTACACACGTAGAAATGGGCTTTTGGCTGTTTTGATGCACAGCTGAACGCCGTTACAGCCTTGGAATTGTAGGCGTGCCTGTAAAACTTGCTCACCTGGCTGGTAGAATCATGTCCGCTGGGGAAGTGGGAAAACTAACTCTCCGAGGGTTCTAAGTCAGTGGATGAAGGGCTGCCGGTGGCGCTGAATTGATGAGCCAGATACATGTGCCTGCGCAGGGACTGGGTCCAATGTTCCCCTGGCCAGAGCTCTTGCTGCTCAGAGGAAATCATTGGTGTAGCAGTGAGAGCGCCTTGGGCCAGATCTCACCTCGTATGACCCCCTAGTCTTAGAGGACCACACCTCTCTGGCTCGCCTTCCTCATCTTTGCAGTGGGCATGAAGGCAGAGATCCTGTCCTCCAACTTCAAAGGACAGTGTGGCGTGGTGAGAACCGGCAGGGACGCAGTCCGATGAAGTCAGCCTCCAGGGGCTGCCCAGGACCAGTACAGGCTATGCTGTGAAGGACTTCTCCCGCTTGGAAGGGCTTGTGCTGATGCAAGCCTTTTGCATTTCCCTTCGGATTAATCATACACATTCAGAAGGTGGCTGACCAGACGAATCCTGTCCCTGCCTGTCTCCCCGGGCACGAACTGATCTCAGATAACTGGATGCTGATGACCACTGACCACACCGGGGAATATGGGAAGGGAGCACCCTGGTTTCGCTTTCCCTTTACCAAGAAGATAAGATTGGCTGCACGCAGTGTCTGTGGGGCAGAGTTGAGCACGTGTTAGGAAGCCCCTTGAATGACAGCCGTGGGGTTGAATTCTGAGGCTGCCTCATCTCATTCACTAACTGGGTTTTTTGTTTTTTTTCTTTATTCCACCACCCAGACAAACCAGGAAGGTCAATGATTTCACACCAAAGTTGCCTTCTACATCTGGAAACATATAATTCTGCAGCTTTCGTTCTTTGTGAAAATTAACCATCACGTATCTCAAGGACAGACCCCAGCCAACCACCATAAAGGCGAGCACATCCAACTCCTTGGTGATGGACACTGATGTCAACTCGGGCTGCTGGAACTGGCAGGTGTGGGATGCACAAGAGTAGGAGAATACCTTGGCAAATCAGTCATGGTGCAGAGGGAGACACACTTGGGCTGATTCCTGATGCTGCCGGATGCACCCGCTGGCCTGTGGCAGAATGTTTTCTGAGGGCTTCGTTTCTAATGACTCATCACCTGATGGGACTTTGGCAGATCATTTCCATTTTTATGAAGTTTGGACTTTTTATTAGTGGTAGGGTGGGAGCAGGGTGTGGGTTTAATGCCTACGCTAGAAATTGTCTCCCCAGGGCCGTCCCAACCCACCTGAAATGATTCAGAAGGTCATTAGCATGATCAACTGTGCCCCACTGATCGACACTCCACGTGCTTATGTAAGTTTCCAAGGGAGAAGGTCCAGAGGTGGCACCAACGGAGGCGTCGCTCTCCGTGCTGAGCTCGGCTCTCACCGTAAGGAGACATTTTAATACTTAGTTGTTTTAACAGATAGGCTATAGTCAGTGTAAATACATTTGCCTCATGTCATTTTCTTAACGGGTTGATCAACCAATCAGAACATAGCCCTGTTTTCCGTGTGTCCCTGTTTAAAGACATTTGACTTCCAAAGAACTGTGGATTCATCGAACTCACAGCTAACAGCACTAAAACCCCTGCCTGGATGAAGTGCATCTGTCTCATGCATGTGAGGCTCTGTGAGGCTCATCACAGCCTTCTTAGAAACACCAGGGAGTGATTGGTGCTACGGCACCAGGGGTTGAGCCGCCACCTGCAATGCTGTCACCATATAGATTCCCAGTTAGATTCCCGGCTGCTGCATGTCAGATCCATCTCCCTGCTCATGCGTCTGAGGATACAGGTGGTCTATGTGGGAGACCAGGATGTGGTTCTTGGCTCCTGGCTTCAGCCTGTCCCAGCCCTGGCTGTTGAGACCATTTGAGGGGCGAACCAGAGGATGAAGGATTCTCTCTCTCTCTCTCTCTCTCTCTCATAAATAAGTCTTTAAAACAAAACAAACACTAGATGATATTTCAGGGCTACATTCAGGAACCATTTTAAACAGAAAACTCATCAATAAAAAGTACAAAATAAAAAGGCAGCACCAAATTTATTTTAAAAAACATAATTTACCATATTGAGATGCAAAATTAGAAGGCAGAGCATCAACTTATTCTTGCATTAAACACCTCATGTTTACCATCACTCTGCATACACATGGCAATGAAGTACCATGAAAGCAATGAGCATTAAGCCTGGAACTACAAATAAACTTTAAATAATAGATGGATTCACAATTATCGAATCCACAAATGAGGCTTGACTGGTTACGGGGGGTCGGTGCTGTGGCACAGTGGGTTAAGCTGCCGGCTGCTCTGCTTCCAATCCAGCTCCCTACTAACGCACCTGGGAAAGGTACCTGCTAATGTGCTTAGGCTCTTGTCACCCAGGTGGGAGATCTGGATGGAGTTCTGGGCTCCTAACTCCAGTCTCACCCAGCCTCAGCCATTATATATATTTGGGGGGTAAACCAGCAGATGGAAGAACTCTCTCTCTCTCTCTCTCTCTCTCTCTCTCATCACTCTGCCTTTAACATAAGTAATCTTTTAAAAATAAATCAACAAAAGGTAGCTCCAGGGATGGGCATTTGAGGTAGCAATTAAAATGCCTACATGCCGTATCAGTGTGTATAGGCTCGAGTCGCAACTCCTCCACTTCTGATCCAGTTCAGCTTAATGCAACCCTGGGAGGCAGCAGCTGATGGCTCCAGTATTGGGTCCCTGCCACCACTGTGGGAGATCCAGATTGAGTTCCTGGCTTCTGCCTTCAACCTGGCCCAGCCCTGAGCATCATGGGTACGTGGAGAGTGGAGCAGCGTATGAAAGACCTCTGTGTCTGTCTGCCTTTCTCTGTCTCTCTGCCTTTCAAATAATTAATTAATTGTTTAAAGGATTGTTACAAATAGGGAGGTGGAATAATTTATAGGTTGAGAGCAAGAGTTTTAGGGTTAGACTACCTGTGTTCAAACCCTGGCTCCTCCACATACTAAGCAGGGAAGAGTCTCCTTTGTATGTCAGCTGTGACATTAGATAGACTAATACAACTCATTACGACACAGGGTTGGCCTGTGGATTTAAAGAGTTAAAGCACAGGAAGCTCTCAGGAAAGTTCCCAGCATGCTCAGTGCTCAGTGAGTACCAGCTGACCCATCCTCGCCTCCCTCCTCTGCCCATCCTTCTTTGGGGGGGGGCACAGAAAGGGGAACCCCTCCCCCAAACTAAGAAGACCCCATTCTGGGCTTGTACAAGGGGAAGAGTAGAAGAAATTCCACCATTCTCCATCTGACACAGAAAAAACTGGAAACATCGTAGTGCCCAGTAGGATAATAAATACAGGGTAGTTCAAAGGGTTTGTGGAAAGTGGAATTAAAAGATAAGCTTATTTTGGTGAAAATAATTCTGAAACCCGTACATGTGAGTCTTCAAAAAGTTCACAGAAATGAATATTATGAAAAACTATGCGTGAGTTCCCTTTTTTTGCACCAATATAAGCTCATCTTTTAATCCCATTTCCCTTGAGCTTTTTGGAATGCCCTCATGCACATATTTGTGAGTTTCTAGAAATTTCTGAGATCCTGTCACCTCTATAATCACTTATTTCCACTGGACTTTGGCCTGTCACTTGCTTTTTATAAGGCTTAATATTTCGCCCACTACAAGAGTAGGAAATGGAAATAAAGCTGATATTGACATAACTTAGGGTGACTCCCTTTGGCTCAGAGCCCTAGGGTGTGATTCATCATGTCATACATGCTGTTTGATCTCAGATAAATCTTCAATAACACACGCCGTTCGGTCTGGACCATGAGCTGAGGAACTACCATCAAGTGACAGTTTGCCCACATCACAAGTCCACTTCCCTAGAGAATAAACCTCTTTTAATTTTTTTTTTAAATGCTATTCGAGCCGGCGACTCGGCTCAATAAGCTAATCCTCCTCCTGCGGCGCCAGCACCATGGGTTCTAGTCCCGGTCGGGGCGCCAGATTCTATCCCGGTTGCTCCTCTTCCAGTCTAGCTCTCTGCTGAGGCCCGGGAAGGCAGTGGATGATGGCCCAAGTGCTTGGGCCCTGCACCCCCTTGGGAGACCAGGAGGAAGCACCTGGCTCCTGGCTTCAGATCAGTGCAGTGCGCAGGCCACAGCGTACCGACCACAGAGGCCATTTGTGGGGTGAACCAATGGCAAAGGAAGACCTTTCTCTCTGTCTCTCTCGCTGTCCACTCTGCCTGTCAAAAATAAATAAATAAATAAATAAATAAATTTTTAAAAATGCTATTCAACAGGCAGAGAGCAAAAACACACGCCCAAGTGTCTGTGAGAGCCAGGCTGAGCCAGCACTGAAGCCCTCATCTGCTGCCTCTCCGAGTATACATTAGCAGGAAGTTGGATTGGAAGCAGAGGAGCCAGACTCAAGGCAAGCACCCTGCTATGGGATGCAGGCACCCAGGCTGCAGCTTCACTGCTGAGCCAAACGCCAGCTCTGTTTGCAAACTGACATGTATGGCAAGAGAGCAGATGAGAAACAGGAGGTGAAAATGTATAAAAATAGGGGCTGGAGTTGTGGCGTAATGGGTAACGCCACCAACTGCAATGCCAGCACCCAATGTGTGCACACTGGTTTGTGTCCCAGCTGCTCCACTTCTGATCCAGCTCCCTGCTAATGGCCTGGGAAAAGCAGCAGCAAACAGCCCATGTGCTTGGGCCCCTGCATCAACATAGAAGACCTGGATGAAGCTCCTGGCTCCTGACCTGGGCCTGGCCCAGCCCTGGCTGTTGCGGCCATCTCGGGCATGAACCAGCAGATAGAAGATCTCTCTCTCTCTCTCTCTCTCTCTCTCTTTCTCTCTCCCTCTATCTTTCTCTTTTTGTAACTCTGACTTTCAAATAAATAAATAAATTGTATATATTTATGTGTGTGTATATATATACATACATATATACACACAAATAACACCCTTGATAGTAACTGCAAGGATAGATTGGTAATAATTAATGACGTTAATTTTAAATGGGCTTTCATCTAGAAAACAAGATTCTTATCTAACAAAATAAAACTCATGGAAGTAGACAGCAGGATGATGGCTACCAGAGGCTGGAGGGATGGGGAAGGAGGGAAAGGGGTGATGACCAAGCTGCACAAAGTTTCAGATAAACAGGAGGGTTAGGTTTTGCGATCCACTGCACAGCAAGGTGACTGTAGTCAATAACACACACTATATATTTCAAAATAACTAAGTGAGCAGATGTCAACTCTCCACCCTTTAAAAAAGGGTAGGTAAGTAAGGGGATGGATGTGTTCATTAGCTTGACTTGATCATTCCACCCTGTACTTCAACGAGTCCTCAGGAAATTAAATTCAAAGATTAGCTTCATTTGATGCAAAACTTTTTAAATCCATGCATAGGAGGGATCTTCAAAAAGTACATGGAAATGTGAGTTATGAGTTGCAGAACTCTTAAATCTATGTATCTCATTGTACCAAATACACATGTACAGTGATGATTCATCAGTAAAATTGTGATCATTTATAAGAAAAGAAGAGGCATCTTGAAAGCATCAGAACAGTAAGAAGGGTTGGTATCCTCGTTGGCTTTGTGAACATCTAAGCTGTGCCTGACCCTGAGCGTCAAGATCTTTGAGGAAGAACAAGACCAGCACAACAGGCAGGGTGGCTCAAGGGTCATCAAGGGTCAGGGAAGAGCTGGTCACAGCTCAAGAAGAACAGCCACAGACCCACAGAGCTTGCATTTTTATTGCTTGGGGTTACGTCATTACATCACAGGAAGAGACAGATCCGGAATGTGCCCTCTCCACCCTAATCTATTCGTGATCACTGGAGCCCTAATGACAGGGGTGTTGAGGGCACAGAGCCAAATATTCACCAGGGAAATGATTACCCACCCAGGTACTACAGCAAGTGCTGTTTATATTTCAGTTCATTGATTCTTCCCAATGGGCACCGTTGGTGGGGCCAGTATTGTGGCCTGTGACACCAGCATCCCTGATGAGTTCTGATTTGAGAGCCAGCTGCTGCACTTCCAATCCAGCTCCCTGCTAATGCACCTGGGAAAGCAGCAGAAGATGGCCCACATGCTTGGGTCCCTGTCATCCACGAGGGAGACCTGGATGGAGTTCCAGGATCCTGGCTTCAGCCTGGCCCAGCCTTAGTGAACCAGTGGATGGAAGATCTCTCTCTCTCTCTCTCTCTCTCTCTTCTCTCTCTGTGTGTGTGTGATGCTCTTTGTAATTCTGCCTTTCAAATAAATAAATAAATATTTTAAAATATTTATTTGTGGACAATCTTGCAAAAGATCACATTGATTGACAATGGCGCTTCCTAACAAATGTACTATGGTGTTGCCAATGAGTTTTATCCATCAAAAAGCCCTAGTCTGGGAGGCAATACCTGCTTGTACCACATAGTAGGCAGGAAGCCTTGGGCAACTGCTTACTAACCTTCCTATGTCTCCATTTTCTCATTCACATAACACAGGCAACAACAGTTCCACATGACCCGGTTGCTGCGACTGGGACAGTGTGTGGAAAGTGCTCAGAACAGTGTATGGCAGAAAGTAAACACTCAGTAAAAATGTCAGTTTTTACTATCACCATTATTGGCCTTGCAGGGTGCCTTGTGGGCAACGAATCTGATGCCACATTTCTGGCCCCACCCAAGGAGTTCATCCCAAAGTCCCTTGAGGAGAAAACAACACGGCCTCATCCAGAAGAGTCAGAGCTGGCTTTTATCAGATCAGGTTTAATCAGCCTCAATAAAACAGCCCATCAGGCCCAGGTAATGTCTTTACGGGAACTCATCAAGCTGTCCTGAAGAGTGCAAATCTTACGAAACTGTGCTAGATACATCACGAGTGTGTTTTCATGACAGAATGATCCTATTCCATAGTAGGAAACAGAAAGTGCACATGAACCAAAGGAAGAGACTAAAAACCATCCACAATTCCACTCTGAGATGATATGAACTTGTGTGCATGTAGCATTTCAGATCTTCCCCCTGCACATCTATCCAACGTACGCTTATTCACCATAAAGCTCTGATCATTTGGCTTTGTAGCTCAAGCCATGCATGGTGTCTCTTCTGGGAGCCATTGTGGAGCCTTGGAGGCCTGCCAGTTTCCTAAGCTCTTGTCAGATGTCCCTGGCCCAGTGAGGTTGGCGTCACCACAACCACTTTACAAATGAGAAAATTAATGCCTTGAGAGATGAAGCAAACTTGCCGAAGTCCACAGAGCTAGCAAGCAGCAGAGCCAGGCTTCAGCCCAGGTGCCAAAGCCCAGGGCATCTGCAGTGGCCGTGTAGTGCCTCTGTCGTGTCCATGGGGATCGAATCACAACTTACTTGGCCGGTCCCCAATACTGGTGCATTTAGAACATGGCCAGTTTTTCCACATCTGTAAACACCGTGGCAGGAGATGCCCTTCCATAGTCTTTGGCTATCTTCTTAGGAAACATTCTTATTAGAAATAAAATGGCTGGATGAAAAGGCTCGCATGCTTTAAGATCCATGGATAAATAGTGCTGGATTGGCCTCAGAAAAGACAGCATCATTTTCAATTACCACTAAGAGGTGGGCATTTGGTCTAGCAATTAAGATACCCACATCCTTTATGGAAGTACCTCGGCTCCATACCCAGCTCCAGCCCCTGACTCCAGTTTCCTACTGATGCAGACCGTGGGAGGTGGCCATGATCGTGTAAGTGATGGATTTCCTGGTTCCCATCTCCCAGCATCCAACCAGCTGGGCCAACCACAGCTGCCATTAGCATTTGGGGAGTGAACCAGTGGATGGGAGTGCACCCTTTCTCTTTCTCTCTCTCTTTCTCTCACTCTCTGTGTGTATGTGTATGCCTGTGTGTATCTGTCTCTTTAACTCTCAAATAATGAAAATAAGTGTTAACACACCTGGCAAATTAACAACACATGAACACAAAAAAATCTTGTGTGGTGGGACCAATTTTATATTTTGACTAGTGTGGCAGATACATGATCATGTATTTGTGATAAAATTGCATTGAACAAAATACACAAAATATGCATAAATGAATACAAATAAAGCTGGCCAGATTTAAACAAGATCAATGGCTTGCATCAATGTCAACAACCTGTCTATGACACCATAATCTTGCAAAGTGTCACAGTTGCGGGAAGCTGAGTAAGACACTGCTTCTTACAACTGCATGTGAATTTAAAATTAAAAGTCCTAAATTAAAACATTATACAGACACTTACCATATGGCCTAGGCATTCCATTCATCTGTACTTATCCCAGAGCGATGAAAGCATATGTCTATCCAAACCTTGTACCCAAATGTTTATTGTAGTGTTATTCTTAAGAGCTAAATATTGAAAATAACCCAAATGTTCACCAACAGATGAACGGATACACAAATTACAATATATCCATACAAGGGAATGCTACTTAGCAATAGAACGCAAAGAGTAAACAGCTATATGAATCAATCTTGAAGTTATTATGCCAGAGAAATAGAGAGTGCATACTGTGCTGTGTGATTTCTTTTGTATAAAATTGTAGACAGCACAAATCAAACTATAGCGACAAAAAATAAAAACAGATTGGTAGTTCCTTGGGAGCAGGGTCGGGGCAGGAGGAAGTGGGAGGTAGGGATGACCAAACAGGATAATGAAATTTGAAAGTGTACTGGACATATTCATTATCTTTTCCTTAATTACTTCGTGTGTGTGTGTGTGTATGTGTGTTTATATATGCAAAAACAAGTTGTTTACGATATGTCCGTTATACCTCCCTAAAGCTTTGTTATTTTTATAATAATAACAATATGGCTTGCCTTGCGCTACCCTGTTCTTTCTAGAACCTTCTGTTCCAGTTCTTGAAGACCAGGTTCTTTATAGTCATTTGCACTTCATGACATGTCCAGCAGTCATTGCCTGAATTTTCTGCCTGTTCATAGGTCTTCCTCGCAGATGCTCTTAGGAGGAGGAACCCAAAGAACAGGAAATCATAGTCATCCCAGCTCACTCAAGGGAGGAAGAGCAAGAGCTACTGTCTTCTGCTGAGAAAGGAGTTCAAGTTCACAGCGATTGGCCGCTCTGCATCATGAGGGCCCAGTGCAGTGGTCAAAGCATCCCTGCCCAGTGCCTTCCTACCACACTTCACAGAAGAGGAGAGAACACTCTACGCTGGGTGTGCACTCTTCTTCCTCGGCTGAGAAGCCAAGGAAGTATAGCAACAGCCCGGAATGAGATGATTCCTGACAGAAACTTGACATCTGCTTGAAGGATGGGCATCTGAGAAATGCATTGAGTCAAACTGGAAGGCAGGGTAGGGTCATTGTATCCACCGCATAGAATAGCCATGCTCAGGCTCCCTCAGTTCCCAATCCCCTGCCTCCAAAGCTGGGGGACTGAGTCCAGTCCCATCTGCTCTAGACTGACCATCCTGGATTGAGGGACTTGGTAAAGCCCCTTGACCAAAACTTCACTCTCCCATTGGATGTTACCAGGAAGTTCTGTCTCAGGGGTAGGAAGCACCTGGTGTGTTCTTACGTGTTTCTCTCTGTGTCCTGGAGGGGAAAAGAGATGTGTGTCAGAATTCAAGCAGAAAACCAGTTTGCAGATCCCTAATTGTGCATCTCCATTGTTCTACTCTAGCCCGCCTCCTCCCAAAACCCAGACCTTGAGACCTAGGGCCCTGGAACTCCTTCTACAATGTGGGAGGTACATAGGCAACTCTAAACAATGTCAGCCGTGTGATCCAAATGGGTTGCCCAAAGCTGCTCCAATGGGGCTAGTGTGGCAAAAACTGCTGGTTGGCTGTGTTAGCCCTTCCCTGCTTGGAAATAGAAGCCTGGATTTTATCTGGGCACATTGCTGATAGCAAAGAAAAGAGGAAGGAAGAAATGGAAAGAGGAAGTGGAAAAGAAAGGAGGAAGGGAAGGGGAGGGAAGGGAAGGGAGGGGAGGAGGGTACTTCCAAGAGACTAAGCTGTGCCCACTGAGTCATGTGCAGGAATGCGGTTCAGGGCTTTCTGTAAAAGAAAGCAGGGACCCCTCAGAGCTGCCTGAAGTGGACAGAACTTGGTCTTTCCTTCTCTCCTGGGCCAAGAAGGGGATGTCTCGGCTGAAGCTGCCTTAGCCTTCTGAGACCAAAAGACAAGGAAGGCACACGCTGCAGACGTCGGAGCGGGAGATGAAAGCCCAGCATGCTGAAGCCTGCGAGCCATCATCCCAACTTGAATCACCCGCTCTGGACAGTCTTTATGTCAAGAGAAATAAACTTACGTGTGGCGTAAGCCAATGTCATTTCGAGGGTGTCTGTTGTATGCATCTGATCCTAATCTTAAAGTACTCTCTGTTTGCTCTTTGTTCCCCGAACACTTGCGCGGCTGCCTGAGTTCTGTGGGAATTCTCTCTGCGTGTTTACATTTCTTCACCAGACTGTGAGTTTATTAGAGGACCGTATTTTCATAATCTCTGCCTGCTGAATAGCTTCCTAGCAAGCACACAGCACGTACCTATTGAATTTTTTTTTAAGATTTATTTACATATTGGAAAGGCAGAGTGCCAGGGCTGGGTGGGTGACAGAGACAGAGACAGAGGTCTCCATCTGCTGGTTCACTCCCCCAGTGGTTGCAATGGCCAGGGCTGGGCCAGACCAAAGCCAGGAGCCAGGAACTCCATCCAGGTCTCCCACATGGGTGGCAGGGACCCAAGCACCTGGGCCATCTTCTGCTGCCTTCCCAGGCACATTAGCAGGAAGCTGGATTGGAAGCAAAGCAGCTGAGAGTCAAACCAGCACTCTGCTATAGGACGCCAGCATTGCAAGCAGAGGTCTCACTCTCTGTGCCACAATGCCAGCCTCTGAATATTTTTAAACATTAGAAGGAAAGGATTTTCCAGGTCCAAAACCTGCCTGGTGTCGGAATGCCTTGTAACCTCTGCCCCGGGGGAACTCTTACTCCTCTACAGAGTCTGGGTGGTGACTGCCCCCCACCCAGCCCGCATTCCCTTGCTGGCAAACTCAACTCCCTGGAGTGCAGAAACAGGGGTGCAAAGAAGCCATTGTTGGCTCCACTCCCACCTACCCTGGCTCCTCCCCCTCTATCACAGATGACAAAACCAAGGCTTTGTTTAGGCAAAGTGCAGTGTTACATTTCTGTCCTCTCAAATCCCAACCAAAACTCTAGGAAGGGAGAGGTGGGGAAAAAGTCTCCATTTTCCCATTATTCCTTGCAAATATTTGAACGTTGTCTTCCCCTTTTTCTCAAATCTCTACCCCATCCACCCTTCTGCCCTTGGTGCTTCCAACATATCCACCTCTTTATTTGCTGCTCTCCTTTATTCTGTAAACGAATTCCTTTCATGGCAGTTATTGCTTGGGCACCCAGTGTATGCTGAAAACTGTGCAAGGTGCCGCGAATAACATAGAAACACGGTTACAAGTTGGGTTTCTCCACGGGATGTATACAGCATGGACATGGGCGTCATGGGGCTCTGGGCCAGACACAGTAGCAGGCTTGAGGAGGGACCGTCCATGTTGTCCTGAGATGATTGGCAGGGGCTTCATAGAGATGATGCCCCTTGAAGGAAGCAAGGATTGCGTGCACACCTGAGTTGAGAGAGAATGGAGTTCACAGTGAAGGAGGCGGCTTGTGCCATGAGGTGGATCCCTGAGCAAGGTCTAGGTCAAGGTGGAAGCATCATATCCCAGGTTCGCCTCCACCTGTAGGCAGCAGAGAGACAAGGAGGGGATTGGCACAGTGGAGCACTGCAGTGTGCATTACCATGTCATCCTTTAGAAAGATTGGTTCTGGCAGGAGTACAGAGGCTGCCAAGAATAAGCAATGCTACAGCACTCTGCGAGAGAGGAGAATTGGCGGGTAGGGATTGACAGATAGACTAGGGAGGCATCCAGACCTTGGCAAGCATAGAACGTAGCACCCTTTGAATGGGAGGTCGTAGGTTGGACTTTGTGAGAAAGCAAGAGGTTGGTAAATTCGAGATGGAAAGCACTCCACCATTTCTACTCTTCTTAAATATTATCTGGCTTGAGAGAAGAGGTTGTGAGTACAGGGAGAGTTCTCCTTGGCACAGGAAACGCTCAGAAGAGAGAGAGTTTGGCACAGATGCTGGCCCTTTATTTCACACTGCCAGACTCTCCCTCTGTGTGATCCAACTTTTATGCTAACTCACGTCGACCTCCACCTTCTTTCATGCCCTCCTTGGTCCCCCAGGCCATTGCCATCTCTCATTTTTAGACAACAACGCTCGGCACATGCTGCACTGTCTCCATCCCTGAGCCCCACTGGAGCAGGGCATGGGGAATTTTCTTCTTGGCCAGCGGATGGTCCAAAACCCAGGGGTCAGTGCTCATTGAAGACCAGGGAAGCTCCCAGTTAGCTTAAATCCCAGTCCACGAGAGGAGGGGAGAAATACACCTTCCTGTGGAGTGGGAGGAGCAACAGAAACTGGCATCCTGTTGGACAGAGACAAGTCCCAGGACGTTCCAGGCAGAGACACAGACGTGAGCTGTGTGGACAACCCACTGGCCTTGGGGGCTGGCCGTGACCCTCTCTCTGTCAAGACCATGCTCCAACCTGCCCCTTCTCTTCCATTCTCTTCTACACTACCTGGGAGAAAAGAGAATTGGGGTTGAGGGAGGGAGCAGTTGAGTCCCTCTTGGGCAGCAAAGGATGGAAAGAACACATTTCATCCTGGGCTAAGGTGGCCATTCGTGACCCACTTCTTGGAGATTTGTTGAGGGATCCAGATGTGGAATGTCTCAGGCTTCTTTCAAACTCCTCTGCGCATCCATTTATGGAAGGTTCCAGTGGAAGAATAGTAACCATGCAGAGGGAACTCAGGATGGGGGCTTAAACTGCAGCAGGCTGAGCTAATTTACCAAGAGTTGAGTGGAATAGGAGTGTCCTGGCTGCTGTGGCTGAAACATTGCCATCAGTCCCAGGAAGCTGTCACAGCAGTGCTGCCAAGGACAGCTCCTGGCTGCTATTGGCTGCAAGCTCCACAGATAAGAAGATGGGTTAAGTCTTTGACTCTGCTTCCTGGTTCTGTCCTGCAATTGCCCTGGACATCCCCCCACCTTGGATTCGGAAGTAGGTATAGCATTCTTTACCCTGATGACCCCAAGGCAGTAGAGCATTAGGAATGGAGAGGGCTTCATATCTTGACTCTGCATGACCATATTTCCAGTTAAAAATTGGGGATTCTAGGGCCAGTGGTGTGGTGCAGTGGGTTAAGCCACCTCCTGAGACTCCAGCATCCAATATGGGCACCAGTTGAGTCCTACCCACTCCACTTCCAGTCCAGCTCCATGATAATATACCTTGAAGGCAGCAGATGATGAATACTTGCATCACCGCCATCCATGTGAAAGACCAGGATGGAGTCCCAGGCTCCAGCCTGTAGCTTGGCCCAGCCCTGGCTGTTGTAGCCGTCTAGGGAGTAAACCAGCAGAAGGAAGATCTCTCTCACTGTCTCTTTTCTGTAACTTTGCCTTTCAAATAAAACAAGTAAACCATTTTATTATTATTATGTATTTGAGAGATAGTTACAGACAGAGAGAGGGAGAGACAGAGAGAAAAGTCTTCCATCCACTGGTTCACTCCCAAACTCCGCGACGGCTGGAGCTGCATCGATCCGAAGCCAGGAGCCAGGAGCTTCCTCTGGGTCTCCCACGTGGATGCAGGGGCCCACGCAGTTGGGCCATCTTCCACTGCTTTCCTAGGCCATAGCAGAGAGCTGGATCAGAAGAGGAGCAGCTGGGATACCAACTGATGCCCTTATGGGGTGCTGGCACCGCAGGCAGAAGCTTAACCCACAACACCACAACGCCAGCCCCAGTATTTATTTAAAACTGGGGATTCTGGCGCTGTAGGAGAGAAGTGATGCTGGGTACATACAGCTGTCAAGCTCTGCTATTGCATTGTTTGGGAAGCATCTCTTCTGCTCAGGCTCTGTTCTCAGCCCCATCTCCTCCACAAGCCATCCGCCCAACTCCTGACTGGCTAATATCACTTACCTGATCCTTCTGTCCAGCATACAACATTCCCCCACCCTTAAAGCCACTGCCCACACCGGGGAGGGGCCTGCCAAGGATGCCTTTCAGGCTTTCGTACCTGTGCTGCAGCCAAAGCCCACCCCGTCCCCCTTACACAGACATGTCTGGAGTCCATTTGGGGCTGTAAGCAGTTACATAATCATAAGCTATTACCTAAATAATCATAGGCTGTTGTATAAACAACACCCAAAGGCTCTGCTGCTGGGTGGGTAATTACTGCCTCCACTTCACCAACTCTCCTGAGTCAGACTGGAGCACAGACCAGTTTTTGGAATGCAAACGGAAAGCCAGCGGCTCTGGATTGAACAGCCATCTGACGGCAGTGGGAAGCATCAGTGCAGGGGAATGCAGGGGAACCTTGACCTCTGAAGGGAACTGTGGGGCAGTGGGGCTGTGCAGGCAGAGACGTCTTCTCTGTCTTGACACGATGAGGACCTGCAGTCCCTTGTGTCCCATGAAAACCACGTTGGACGGTTCTTGTGTGTTACTTCCCAACCTAGAACAACCTGAAGATACAACCCGCATTTCATAGACGAGGAGAAAGGGTCAGAGAATACGACTGATTCTCCCTGGATTTTAGACTTGAGCTACAGACCCAAGTCAGGTTTCTGCTACTGGTGACCTTTCAGATATTTGGATGGGCTCTCCCACAGAAGAGGAAAGAGGCTTCTGGAATGCACTCAAGTAGGCTGAACAGGGGCCAGAGAACAACAGTACAGAGAGACCAATGAGGTTCAGCAGCAAGAGTGGCCCAGGAAGCAAACGGTCTACCTCGATGAGTGGGGTCGGATTGAGAAGAGCTTCAGGACCAGATGTCAGGAGGCTGAAGAGCATCTATCTACTGCACGGAGGCTGGGTTCTAAGTCACTACCACCTTCAAAATCACAGCTGGAACAAAGATCCTGGGCCCAAGAAGGAAGCAGGCTGTGCGTAGAGAGTGCAGCTGGGAGACCGGACTTTCAAGGTCAGTAGAAGTTTGCACAACACTGTGAATGTAGCAGATGCCACCACCATGCACTTTTTTTTTTTTTTTTTTTTTTTTTTTTTTTTGGATAGGCAGAGTGGACAGAGAGAGAAAGGTCTTCCTTGTCCGTTATTTCACCCCCCAATGGCCGCCACGGCCGGCGCACCGTGCTGATCCGAAGCCAGGAGCCAGGTGCTTCTCCTGGTCTCCCATGGGGTGCAGGGCGGCCCAAGCACTTGGGCCATCCTCCACTGCACTCCCTGGCCACAGCAGAGAGCTGGCCGGAAGAGGAGCAACCGGGACAGAATCCAGCACCCCGACCGGGACTAGAACCCGGTGTGCCGGCGCCGCAGGCGGAGGATTAGCCTAGTGAGCTACGGCGGCGCCAGCACCATGCACCCTTATAGATAACTAACAGGGTAAGTTTTATGTTCTGTGTGGTTTACTGCAAATTTTTAAAAAGTCAGGAGTGAGCGTTGTGATACCTGCAACTCCTACTGGAGTGCCTGGTTCAAGTCCCAGTTTTTCTGCTTCTGATCCAACTTCCTGCTGCTGCATCCTGGGAGGAAGAAGATGATGGGTCAAGTGCCTGGACCCCTACAACCCTCACGGGAGAACAGGATGGAGTTCCTGGATGTGGCCTGGCTCAACCCTGGCTATTGTAGGCACTGGAGGAAGTGAACCAGTGGATGAAAGATACTTTCTCTCTCTCTCTCTCTCTCTCTCTCTCTCTCCCTGCCCCCTACCCCCGACCCTGCCACTCTGCTTTTCAAGTAGATTGGAAAAAAAAAAAAGAAGTCAGTAGAACAGATGATTAATCCATGTCTGGACCAGACATCCATAGGATGTTTCCAATGACATCAGAGTTTCAATGTCCCCTCTGGGACTCAGCAAATGAAGCCTCTCTGTTGCCAGGTGTGCCTTGGAGCTGAATAAAGAAGGATGAAAAAATCCAAGGCATTAGCCTTCTCTGCCCCACCCACCAAGCCCCTGGAACCAGTCCCCCTCCCCTTGTAGCTCAAAGGCCCATCCACCAGGGCGTCCCATCACAAGGAACACAAAAGAACAGCTGGAATTCACAGATCACTTAGCACTGGCAAGGAACCTTGTCTTCCCCAGCCTTATCTTCCCCAGGCTGGGGTGCTCTGGCCAGCTTCAGGTGGGAGAAAGCTAGGACCTGAAGAAAGGATGGGAGGAGGTGGAGGAGCAAGGGTCTGGGGGACGCTGCAGACCTGCAGGTGAGGGTATTGGCTCACAGCTTCCCAGAACAGGCTGTCCCAACAAGCAGCCTACGCAGGGCTTGAAGGTTGATGAAGAGACGGAGAAATCTCTTAAGAAATGATGCATTTTCTGGTTCAAGTCACTTGTTGCCTAGGATTCCTTCAAATAATTCAGAGAATTAGGGCTTGGCTCTCGTCCATGTAATGTTCCTCTCTGCCCAAAACCAATTGATGAAGATTGGCGATGTCCTTGGACACGAATGAACTGTTACAGCCTGGGTTTCTTTCCTACTTCTATCCCAGCACCTGGTCCCATGCTAGCCCCTGGAGTAAGGTCAAGGCCTCCTATCTCTCAGTCCAGGGACCACAGAGAGTGATATCCTGAGTCTCCATCAGCAAGTGGCCCAGGTACCGAGTAGGAGGAGAAAACGGGGAGGGAGGTCCTCTCACTTTTTGCTGGGCTGCTGGCCACCGGCTTTTCCAGACTCCCAACCAGACATCCCAGGGAGGGGCAGAGGAGAGTTCCATAAATGTGCCTTTCAACCTTTCCCTTTCTTGAGTAAGAACCCAGCGAGGGTCTTTCGTGGTGGTCTGAGCCCCAGTGTGGCATCCTCCTTGCCCTCCGAGCCCACTTCACCCTCGCCTCTCGTTCCCGCCCCAGCACCCACCAAGCCCATCTCAGTAACCGGGCCATGCACGCGTCATCTCCTCCTGCTTCCTCTTCATCAGTTCAGGGCCATCACCTCCTCACTGCCAGCAGGCAGTGGTCCAGCAAGGCCATTTGAGCATTAGCTCATTGTGCCTGTGTCTCTGGGGCTGCAAACCTTCAGTTTAACCCTTTCTGGGGAGAGCAGTTTCTGGTTCTCCATCAGCCTCTGGGCTGTGCAGGGTAGAGCGGGACATCGGGGGAAGAGGGTGGAGGACAGGGGATGGGGGTGATCTTCAACTTCTTCCACAGCTTTTCTGGAACTGCTCTCTTTTTTGAGCTCCACTGCTAGAGGTCCCTGGGGCTGCCATTCCTGAGCCTCTGGAAGGTTCTACGACATCCATCAGGCAACTTTCGGCATTCTTCATCCGTGAATTTCCTTTGTTCTTTGTCCTCCTGCTTTTTTGTCCCCAAAAGTGTCGTTGCCACTGACTGCTCCCTCCTTGTTTAACCTGGCAGCTTCCTGTCTTTTCCCCTTCAGTCTCTCTCGGGGATGCTGACGGAGTTTAACTTGCACGTATCCAACCTATTTTCTTTCACTAGGAAGCCTGAGTGGCCGTTTGTCCTGAGCTGTTTGTCCGCTGAGTGGCTCTGCCCTCCCCAGCTGTGTCACAGACCTCTCTGGTCACTGCACCTGCCACTCTGGAATGCAGTTCTCCAGGGGGACATGCAAGGCTTTTAACTGTTAAGCCTTTGAGGACTGTGGGTGCACAGGTCACGTGGGCATGGCCCCTGCACCCTGGTGTGGGTCAGCAGGCATACTCTGGTGTCTAACGCCAGGCGGCTGCACCTGCCCAGAGCTCCGGAAAGTGCAGAATGAGCCTGCACTCACCATTTCCCACATGAGCAAGCTATGGGCTGGGTTGGGCTCTGACCTTTCTGTGTATTTGCCATTGATTCTGGAGGCTCCCAGCAGGGTGTGGAGGCACAGAGACAATGGGCAAATTGGACTCATTTCCCAAGGAGAAGGCAAAAAAGACCCCTCAGGTTATAACAGACACACAACAAATAGCAGCCCCCTCCCACTGATAACACCTGGTTTGGGGGGTTGTTTCTGAACAGCCCAGGAGTTGCCACATTCCACTCCTGCTCTGGGCTCCCTCCAACCCGCACATTCCCATGGCTCCCGCACTACTGAGCACCACTGTGGCCTGCCCAACCTCCAGGGAGAGAAGAGGAAGAACCAACCCAGACCAGCAGGCCATTCCTCCCTCCCTTTCTTCCTCCTTGTACAGGTGTGTATGAGGACATGTGTCTCCATTTTCTTTTATTTTTTTTTAATTATCTATTTAGTTTATTTGAAAGTCAGAGTTACAGAGAGAAAGGAGAGAGAGAGAGAGAGAGAGAGAGAGAGAGAGAGGTCTTCCCTCTGCTGGTTCACTCCCCAGATGGCCGCAACAGCCAGAACAGCGCCAATCTGAAGCCAGGAGCCAGGAGCTTCTTCCAGGTCTTCCCATGCAGGTGCAGGGGCCCAAGGACTTGGGCCATCTTCTACTGCTTTCCCAGGACATAGCAGAGATCTGGATTGGAAGAGGGGCGGCCATGACTAGAACCGGCACCTGTATGGGACGCCAGCGCTGCAGGCAGAGGATTAACCTACTGCACCACAGAGCTGGCCCCTTGTTCCTTTTAAAAACCTGAGAATGGCACATGAGAATAAGGCAGGTAGAAGAGACAGGAAGAGCCAGAGCTGAGTGTAAAGCTCAAATGTTACTCCCTCCGGCCAATCTAAGGATGGTGGTGGTGCGGTGGGAGGTGACAGAGGCTGGGGCTTGCATGGCTTAGAGGTCACATGGATTTTGGACTTAGTCTGGAGAGCTCCATGGGAAAGGCCCAAGCAGGTGCAGGACTCACACTTTGAAAAAGCATCTCTGATTGGTTGGTACAAAATCAATTGCCGGGGAAGGGATGTAGCTCAAGGCAGGAAGACGGGAGCCCAACAGTGAAGACAGGTGATGGCCTGCACGTGGGAGTCCATGGAAACTGGGTTCTGAGGTCCTCAGATGACAGCATTGCCAAGCTTTGGTGATGGGTCCTTAAGGGGACAGGGCTCTGGGTGGCGGTCACATTTCTGCAGGGCAGTGGGTGGTGATATTTACCAAGACAAGGACCCTGGAAGCAGGACCTGCTCTGTCTTCTTGATTTCAAAAAAGCAACAATGAGGGAGGGACCAGGCTGCTTCTTGGGAACTCCGTTGCAAGCTAAGGGGCCCACCAAGCCTGGAGCTCACTGGCCCTTTCTCTGTGCACCTCCCACCAGCCCCTGGGCTTAGCCCTGTGGCCACACCATGGGTACAAGGAGAAGCCACTCCTCAGGCCAAAAGCCATAGCATCCCAACCGCACTGGATGACTACAGATAATGTTCTCGGACCCCTCACCGACCTCCACAAGGGTACCTCCAGAAGTTCACAGAAAGTGGGATGAAAAGATGTTTACTTTGGCACCCCACAAAAATGGAAGTTTATGCATGTGAGCTGTCCTCAAACATTTCCTGGACAATGCATATTGTGAAAAAAATGGTGCATAGATTTCAACAATGTTTGCACCAAAATCAACAGATTTCAGTGCATTTTTCCATGAATGTTTGGGAATGCCCTCACACTTGCACAAGGCATGTCTTGGGCCCCATGACAGCCTACAAATCCCTATGTGCCCCTCCTCACTTCTGAGACACAGGTGCACACCGTCTCCTGTGCCTGGACCAGCTCCCTCAAAGCCCACCAGTTCCCAGGCCTCCAGGAGTCCTCTGGTTGCTGGAGACAGAGCCGGTGACTGGAGGGTCTCCCTGAGTCTTGTTTCCTGAGTCCCTTTGTTAAATCACACAGACGGGTGAACAGAAAGATGTCTCCTGTCTTCCACTGAACTCAGATAATCACTGGACTCTGCGAAATCACAGCTGAACTTGATCCTGAGGACACAGGGCTGACCCAGGAACTGTCTCTCTCAGCCAGGAAGAGAGACAGGTGCTCATAACAGTCCTAGCCCCTGCACCTCAGAATATGCTTATAGATGGATCTGGGAGTCTTCATGTGATAATTAAGTCAAAATGAGTTCATATAGGTGGGCCCTAATCCAATCTGATTTGTGTCCCTTTAAGAAGACAGGGTGAGGGGTGGCCATGTGGATGCAATGGGTTAAGCCACCACTTAGGACAGCTGCATCCAATATCAGAGTACTGGTAAGACCCCTTAGTTGCTCTGCTTCTTATCCAGCTTCCCACTAATGCACCTGAGATGCAGCAGGTTGATGCCCAGGTACCTGAGCTCCTGAGATCCATGTGGTGGGTGGTTCCTGGCTTCTGGCTGTTGCAGGCTTTTGGGGAGTGAACCAGTGTCTGTAAGATTCTGTGTGTGTGTGAGTGTGTGTGTGTGTGTGTGTTTGTCTCCTTCTCCTCCCCCCTCCAAAGAAAGATGAGATTAGGACACAGACCCACCCAGAGGAAGCACTGTATGAGGACACAGGAGAAGATGCCATCGGCAATCCAGACGAAATCAACCATGCTGTCACTTTGCCCTCGAATGTCCAGCCTCCAGAGCTGTAGAAACAAATCTCGTTGGTGGAAACCATCAGCCTGCGGCACTTCATAAGAGTCCAAGGAAGCTAACACAAATGTTATTACCAAGGTTTGCGAAATGTGCTGCAGGATCGGTTAAGAGAGAAAGCAAGTTGGCGCAGGGATGAATGTGTGGGCCCCAGAGCAGTCTGGCTGAGCCCAAGCCTCCCCGGTGGGTCTCTCCCCTCGGGTTTGAAGGCTGAAAGTCTTCAGAGGAAGCTGGTACAGCAAGGGACAGAGAGGGAGGCCACAGTGTGGCCAGCTGTTGCTCTCTTGGCTGCTGTGCAGGAATCCCATGTCACAGAAGGTGAGAGCACGGGAGGGGGGGGGGCCTACAGGGGCTGCACGTGGAGGAAGGAGTCTCTCCTACCAGGGGACTTGGAGAGCCAGGGCTTGTCCTTGATCTGGATGGGCCCTGGGAAGGAAGGTCACTACAGCAGTGGGGAGATAAGCAAGGGGCTCTTGCAAAGGGGAAACTGAAGCACCAGGCCAGCTGTTGTTCCCAGGGAAGTGAAAATCATGAAAGGTTTGCAAGCAAGGAAGAGAGCAGCAGAGACAAGCTGGTAGCAAAGGATTGGAAGACCAGTTGCAGGCTTGTGTGATCAAATAGAGGCCGCTGAGTAACTCTGGCTCTGCTCTTTGGCTCGTTGCTCGTCTGAAATATTTACTTCAGTGTCTGCATGCATAAACAATGCAGGAGCCCAGATGCGCTCACTCTCAGAGATGCTCTGTGAATGTGTTCCTGGAAGAGACAGTTAATGCCTCTGCTCCCTTAGCCCGAAATTGATTTCTGAGAAGCAGGGTCCTGCCGGGGCGAGCCTGGCTGCCAGGAGGATTTGTGAATCCCGGCCTCGTTGCACCTCCTGGGGTGCAATGAGACGCAGGATCTCAGATTTCCAAACAGAGGCTCATCTTGAGGAGCTCAGCTGAGGGGTGGCTACTGAATTAATGAGAGTGCCCATCAAGGCCAGGTGCATCCCCCCATGCTCCGCTACTGAACCTCTAATGTCTTCTTTCAGGATGGACGCTGGTTGTCCTAAACTCTACCAACCCCTGGAGAAGCTCTGCCCAAAAGAAACATGGCGCAAGTCCCACGGTTCAGGTTGGACCTTCAAGGAGCCACATGAACAACACCAAAAAGAAACAAGTGAAATGCACCTTAAGAATATGCATGGTTACAGCCAGTATATGCAAAACACACAGACTCTTGTGCATACCTTCTGACCCACAGGTCAAAGCGCACTATGCGTCTGCTTGTGCTTGGCTGGGACATGGGTGGGAGGGAAAGAGTGAGGCCCCAAACAGCAGTGAGAATGGCCTCTCCAAGGAAGCCAGTAATTGCAAGCCCACGAAGCCACACATTTTGCAGAAAATCTGCACTTCTCGCAGGAGCGTTAGTGTATAGAGAACTGTCCCCCACAATAAAAGCGTAGGCTTTGGGGGACAGAAGGCTTTTTATCCTGCCATCTACTGCCAGGGTGTTTTTAGCTGACAAAGAACGCCTGTGGGTTGCTGGTATTCCATCCATCTCTCGAGCCGGCTGGGTGTGGGTGACAGGGCCAGCCCCTGGGTAGAATGCTGGGACAGAAGTGCCCGGAGGGGCAGAGCAACCGGCCCCCAACACTGGAGGACTTGTGAGGTCAGCCCAGATGACTCATGTGGGATTCCCAAGCCCCTTGGATCCAAGGAATAATCCCAATATTCAGAGTTCACCTGGAGCTATGCCAAGTTCCAGAATTTCACCCCTTTCCAGGAATCTGAGATTCCATTTTAATCCCTGTAAAAGCTATTGCTAGCTGACTGGGCCTCCACCTTCTCCAAAGACGTCAACATGCATCTCAGAGCCAAGTGCTTCTTCTCTAGCTCTCAAGTTCCCATGTTGAAGCCAATACACTGTTGGACCAACAAGGGCTGTGATAACCAGGTTCCCAGGGTAACGAGCCACTGGAGGCAAAGGTGGTACATTCCCCGCCACCACCTGGCCCATGGCTTATCAGAGTATTGATTAATTAACACAGATACTCAGGTTGATTGAATTAATAGGCTCTTTGGCCAACAGGTCACCACAGGTTTTGGCTGTTCAGTTTGATTCCAGAACTGTGCGGACCAATACATGTGGATTAGGGAGCCTTTGAAATGCAGTTGGTCCAAACTGAGACACCCTGGCATCTTCATTCTGTGTTTTGAGTTTGGTAGTGGATGTGAACCCACACACGTGATGGGATTGAATGGGACTTGATACACAGATACACACTTGCCTGTGTTATCTGCATGTGACTCTACAATTATCTCAAGGTCCAGGGCCATATTCTACACCCATGCCCACAGCAGCACTATTCCCATGGATAACCTTGAGGGTGCTATGCTAAGTGAAATAAACCAGTCACACAAAGACCACTACTATGTGATTCCACTTACAGGAGATGCCTGGAAAGAAGCTAGAATAGTGGTTGCCAAGGGCAGGGGGGGAAAGAAACAGGAAGTCCATGTTTAATGGCCAAAGTGTTGGGGAAGATGAGAAAGTTCTGCAGATGGAGGACGGTGACAGTTACAAAACAATGTGATGCACTGGACGCCACCAAACCATACTCTACAAAATGGCTAAGATGCAACCTTTATGTTATGTGTGTTTTATCACAAATGTTAAAGTATTTTGTCAATTTAAAAACCGAGTCCTTTGGACCTAGAGATCAATGACTGTCTTCAAGGAGGAAGAACCAACAAGCTTTTGGGCATGTGAATAAGAACCAGACCTCGGGCTCCTGAGTCAACTGCCTGTAAGGGAGACAGAAGCCAGGCGTGAGCTGTGGGAAGATGTGAATCAGATTGGCACCCATGCCCATGCCCCACCCAGAGCATGCAACAAACCCACCCAGATCCCCTGTGCCACTCAAAGGTTAAAACTACACCTGCTGTTGCAGAGTTAGCCTTGATCAAGACTATTAGTATAATGTAGGGGTCGTGGAGCTGAAAATCCAGATGGAGACGTCCATTCCAAGAGCTGAGAGGGGCTGGAGAAGGCAAGGGCTGATCCCAGTTCCGGCAAATTGGGTCTACGGTGACGCGTGAGACGATTTCCTTTACAGATTAAGAGAAGTTGATGCTAGAAGCCATCTCAGTTATACCATTGAAATGACTCTGAATGCATCGACAGAGGAGGGTGGCTGGAGTCGGGGGAGGGTGTGTACCTGCTCTGCCTAAAGGAGACAACTTTGAGCAGGAGGAGCTGCCGGGCTTGGGGGTTTTCTCTTAGCTGGTCATCAGGAGCATGACTCGGTAAGGGTCCATTTTGGATAATGGGGACGTTCCAAGGACGATGGTGTCTCTTCCCCCTGAAATTCACATACGCTGCCCGGAAACCCGTGCACCGCCTGCAACTTGTATTAAAAATGGCAGCCGCTCAGCAGCCATTTCCAGCTCCCAGGGTTATGATGGGCACCGGCCCTACCACCCTGCTCTTTTTTAAAAAAATTATTTATTTATTGTAGAGGTAGCGTTACAGACAGAGAGGGAACAGAGAGAAAGGTCTTCCATCCGCTGATTCACTCTTCAAATGGCCGCAACAGCTAAAGCTCTGCCAATCCAAAGCCAGGAGCCAGGAGCTTCTTCTGGGTCTCCCACACAGGGGCAGGGGCCCAAGCACCCAGGCCATCTTCCACTGCTTTCCCAGGCCATAGCAGAGAGCTGGATTGGAAGAGGAGCAGCCAGGACTAGAACCGGCACTCATATGGGATGCTGGCGCCGCAGGCAGACTTAACTACCACTGCGCCAAACCGCCACCCCCATTCTTCTCTTCAGCTCCCCCACGGCCCTCACATGGAACCTGCACCTGCCGCTGTGGTTCTGCGCCAGACCTCCACAGAGAACAAGGGCGCATCACTACGATCCTGTCTTGGGGTGTGATCCCTCCTCGGCCACAGCTTCCCGAGCCAAGAGAATGAACTGTTTATGAGAAGTAGCATTGTTTTCCCTCTTGGTCATGGAATTCATGGGAAATTTTTGTGTGGTGATGCATAAATCCCAGAAAGTTTGATGGGGAAAAAAAAAGTTCCTTAAAGCATGGGTTGTTCCTCAAGTTTATCCAGATCCAGTGAACATCCCACATCCACAAAACAAGCTAAAAGCGTCGCCTGCATGCTGTCACCTCCCCTAAGGGGTCATTTTGGGCTCGCGGGCATCTTCAGGAGTCAGTCGTGGCGGTCGATGGGCCGCGGTAGGACTTTTAAACTCACAATTAAAATGCGGCTAGGAGCCTGAGTTAGCCAGGTCGGAGTGGAGAGCTGTGCTTTCAACCAGTTCACTCTCCCTTGATCTGAAAATTCCTCTAATAAAATCATCATGGTGAATTCCAAATAAAATCTGGTGAGAAATGAATGTTTTACTCAACCTGTGCACAATCATTCTTTGGGCACCTGCTTGTCTCAGGGTGGCCGTTCACTGACCCGAATGCCTTCTCTTAGTGTCAAGCCTCCAACCCCTCAAAACTCTGTTCTGCTGATCCGCACCCAGTAACCTAAGCAGATTTTGAGTAAATCGTGTCCGAACATGGAGAGACGGAAGGGCTGGCAAAACAGTGCACATATGTGATTGTAAATAAATAAATAATAAAAATGTTTGTTTGTGTAAATAAATGTTTGTAAATACATATGTTTGTAAATACATAAGCAATGTGTGTTTAATCCAACTGCTGTGTATATATATAGTGACACATGCTAGATATGATAGATAAGTAGAAAGATAGATAAGATAGGTAGATAGATAGATGATTGATTAATAGACACAGATAGAGTTCCTGTGTTTCTTTTAGTAAGACAAAATCAGAGGGCCAGTGTTGTGGCGTAGCAGGTTAAGCCTCCACCTGCAGTGCCGGCATCCCTTATGGGCATCAGTTTGAGTCCCAGCTGCTCCACTTCTGATCCAGCTCTCTGCTGTGGCCTGGGAAAGCAGTAGAGGATGGCCCAAGTGCTTGGGCTCCTGCACCCATGTGGGAGACCTAGGAAAAGCTCCTGGCTCCTGGCTTCAGCCTGGCCCAGCTCATGCCATTGTGGCCATTTGAGGAGTGAACCATTGGATGGAAGACCTTTCTGTCTCTCCCTTTCTCTGTCTATAACTCTGCCTCTCAAAATAAATAAATAAATATTTAAAACAAAACAAAACAAAAATCAGGATAGATACCAAACTATTACCAGTGATCATCTCTGTTTAGTGGAGTTTTCAACTCTTAACTTCTCTATTTTTCTACATGCGAAATCAAAAAAATTAAAATGTCTTAAAGGAAACACTGGCATTGAGTGGTGACGGAAGGAAATTAGGGAGCCATTAAAAGAGGTTAAATTTTATTAGTTGGTAAGTTTTTTTTAACTCCTTGTAAATTCTGGATATTAACTTGTAAGATGCATAGTTTGCAAATATTTCACCCCATTCAGTCAGCTGCCTCTTTGCTCTGTTGATTTCTTTTGCTGAACCCCATGAAAGTGTACAAGTTTTATATGCTGATCCAAAATACTAGAAACAAAAAAATAAAGAGGTCTGTGTGGATTTAGGGTTTGGGAGCCCTGGGGTTCTGTCTGAGATGATGGCCTGGACAAAAGGAGAAGGTGATGTTTAGCTTTTTCCCATGCAACCAGGATGTAGACACAGCCAGTGATGTCTGTGAGACCTCCCCCTTAAAAATGAGGAAGGGGTCTTCTCCAGCCTGGTCAGGTTCATTCCAGGGCCTGCCTTTGCCATTCTCATTGGGATGGAGGAGGGACTAGAAGCAGCTAAGAGACGTCAAGTAGTTCTACGTAAGCAATAGCACAGCTGCCAACACAAAGCGGGAAATGCACAAAGTGTGCAAGGAAGCGGAGAGGGCTCCAAGGAGGAGGAGGCGAGGAGGAGACAACCAGTACCACTGAGATTCCAGGGGGAGGGAGGAGAAGCTAGCTGAGTCGTAGCTGCTGCAAGGATGTCCCTGGGGGACTTCCAGGGTCCCAGGAGAGAAAGGCAGACCTTGTCAATCAAAGGAACTGCACCACGTTCTGCACACAGGTTCTGTTCCCCGCCCCCGCCCTCAGCAAACCTTCAGTGAAGACTGCGACAACTCTGCAAGGCTGGGGCTCAGGTTTGTGTTACTTGGAGCCAAGGCAGAGAGCCTCCAATTTACTGGACCTTTTAATTGTTGCACTGACTGGCAATCCGATCAGAAGCTAAGGGGAGCTCCCGGAGAGCGGTGGGGCACGTCCCGAGCCGGGGGGGGGGGGGGGGGGCAGCTGGTGTCAGCTGCAGCTCCACCTCTCCCTCTCTCTCTCCCTCTCCCTCTTCCTCTCTCCAGCCGCGGCACCAGGTACCCTCTGCTGTCACTCCACAACGCTGCTGTGAGAAACCACGACGTGCCTGGGGGACTCCAACAACAGGAATTTCCCGTCCTGCAGTTTTGTGGAGACGGAAGTCCAAGATCAAGATGGCCACCCGGCTGGTTCTCTCTGGACGGTGAGGGGAGGATCCGTCCTAGGCCTTTCTCCTTGGCTCGTAGACGTCTGTCTTCGTGTTCCCACGCTTTCTCCCTGCGTGCCTGTCTCTGTGTCGAAATTTCCCATTTTTGTGGCACCAATCACATTGGATCAGAGCCTACCCTAAAGATCTCACTTTATAATGACCTTGAGAAAGACCTTATCTCCCAGGGAGGTCAGGTTCTGAGGTATTGGGGGAAAGGATTCAACATACAGATTTGGGGAGAGAGGGTACGGTTCAGGCCGGGATACCCACAATGGCCCCAGGCCCGTGCTCACCCCCGGTTCCTGCAACCCTCAGCTCAGAGGGTCCTCCCAGGGACCGACCACATCCCTGTTCCAAGCACACACAGTCCTCGCCATCCTCAGAAGGTTATGCAGAAATTCCTCTGAACTTGGGCTTGGTGACGTCACCTTTCCCCATTTCTGAGCCATCCTTGTCCTTGGCTTCCATCTGGCAGTAAACGCCTGAGCGGGCAGGAAGACCCCGCTGGTGGGCTCGGATCTCTCCTTGAGCCTGAAGTCGCTCCTGTGTTTTGGCAGCCGTTCATTGAAGGGGCTTCCCTGGGGGGTTTCAGGAAGGCTGGGTGGACAGACAGGTGCAGGGGGTGCTGGAGAGCTTCCTGGGGCTGCTGTTGCTGCTTCCTGTCCTTGGACAGACGCGGGATGTGGCTTCACTTCTCGGAGATGCAGGCAGGCAGTTAGCTGAGCTGGAATTCTCGCCAGCCCTGCCAGGTAATGCTCTCTCCTTTTACCTGCCAGTCTAAAACACCCCTGAGCACAGTGGAGCATGGGGCTGGGTCACAGGCAGGGACCTCTTGCTCTAATAGGACAAGGAGCTGGGCCAGCGCTGTGGTGTAGCAGGTAGAACCACCACCTGCAGTGCCGGCATCCCTTATGGGTGCCGATTCGAGACCCGGCTGCTCCACTTCCGATCCAGCTCTCTGCTGTGGCCTGGGAAAGCAGTGGAAGATGGCCCAAGTCCTTAGGCCCCTGCACCTGTGTGGGAGACCCGGAAGAAGCTCCTGGCTCCTGGTTTTGAATTGGCACAGCCGGTTGCAGTCAATTGGGGAGTGAACCAGCGGATGGAAGACCCCTCTCTCTGCCTCTCCTTCACTCTCTGCATAACTCTGACTTCCAAATAAATAAATAAATCTTAAAAAAAAAATAGGACAAGGAGTTCCCCAGCTCTTCTGGGCATCCAGGTGCAGCAAAAGGCTTCCTTGAAAACCCAAATTACTGTTATGGAGTCCCTGGGGGACGTGGCTCCAGAGGAGAGCATTTTACATTTAGAAAATGTGTTAAATCATGCCTGTAAGGGTTCTTGATTGTAGGGCTTCTTCGAACTAGTGGCTTGCACCCTGAAGTCCCAGGGCACCCTCAGATTTCAGAACAGGCCCTGCGGGTATTTTCCTGGAAAGAGATGAGACAGAGGGAGCAGCAACCTCCCTCACTCCTACCCTAACTCCATCTTCTGGCTTCGAGCAAAGCTGCGCATCTTTCCTCACCTGCTTGGAACAACGGGCTCCCACGTAAGGTTTCAGTTGAAGAAAGGTCTCCATGGTTACAAAGTCAACACACGCATGCCCACCACCGCTTCAGCTGCATTTCGATACGCGTGGAAAATCATTCAGTCATTCCTCGGTCCTCAAGCAACTGGTCCCAGGACCCTCCAAAGATACCCAAATCCAGAGTTACTCAAGTTCCTTCTAGAAAAATGGCCTCGTGGTTGCAACTAGCCTACATACATCTTCCCGTACATTTTAGTTTTTTAAGATTTATTTATTTATTTGAAAGGCAGAGTTACACAGAGAATGAGAGGAAGAGGGAGAGAGAGAGAGAGAGAGAGAGAGAGAGAGAGAGAGAGAGTCTTCTATCTGCTGGTTCACTCCCCAGATGGCTACATTGGCCAGATCCGAAGCCAGGAGCCAGGAGCTTCTTCCAGGTCTCCCATGTGGGTGCAGGGGCCCAAAGACTTGGGCCATCTTCTACTGTTTTCCCAGGCCATAGCTGGATAGGAAGTGGAGCAGCTGGGACTCGAACAGGCACCTATATGGGATGCCGGCACTGCAGGCGGTGGCTTTACCCGCTACGCCACAGCATCAACCCCTCCCAAACACTTTATTTAAATCATCTCTAGATTTCTTATAATATCAAGAACAATGCAAATGCTATGTAAGCAATTGTTCTATTAAGGGGCCAGAGTTTAGCCTAGCGATTCAGACACCTGTGTCCCACATCAGAGTGCCTGGGTTCGAGTCTGGGCTCTCCTCCTAACTCCGGCTAATGCAGACCCCAGGGGAATCCACCTCCAGGAACAGGAGGTCCCAGCCTGCTCCTTCTGCTTCGAAGGCTGTGCCGTCTCTTGAGGACAGGGAGGGTCCCAGGGCCATTTTCTCCACATTCCCCTCCCAGCCTGGGGGACTTAAAGTTCTTACATTTGGGTCAAAGAGGGTGGCAAGCAGAGTGGCTGGGAGGAGGAACGCGGAGGCCGCTTGCTGGGTGGCCTGATTTAGACCTCTCCCCAGGCGTCAGTGAAACACCTGCTATAAGCAAAGCACTGAGCAGAGCTGGGGATCCAAAGCTGAGAAAGGAGCCCCGTGGGGCCGGCGCTGTGGCGTAGCAGAGAAAGCCACTCCCAGATGGGCGCCAGTTCAAGTCCCGGCTGCTCCACTTCAGATCCAGCTCCCTGTTAGTGGCCTGGGAAAAGCAGCGGAGGGTGGCCCAAGTGCTTGGTCCCCCGCACCCACCTGGGAGACCTGGATGAAGCTCTTGAGTCCTGGGTTCTAAGCCTGGCCAACCCCCTGTCGGGGCAGCCATCTGGAGAGTGAACCAGCAGATGGAATGTCTCTCTCTCTCTGTAATTCTGATTTTCAAATAAATAAATATAAAAAAGAAAAACCATAAGCCCCAGGGGTGGTTCAAGTGGCTCTCTTTCCTACTACAGTGGTTTCCCAAACACAGGTCAACAAATATTCTGCTTCTAGAACCTTCTAGAAGCCAAAGACCTTTGAACCTTTCAAATAAATAAATAAATAGAACCCTGTCTGTCTTTGCCCTTTTGGGTCTGCCAGTGTAGCTGGGAGGAGCGAGTCCCCTGAATACCACGTGCAGAGAGCTATCTCAGGGGTGTATCGCCCAGAGACGGGGCAGAGACTGGAGTCCAGGCTTGTGGAACCTACAGCAAACTCACCACTTCATTCCTTGGCTGTGCAGGTTTCTGGTCTATAAATGCCCCTGGCCACCACCAAGGCACTCGCTCGGGAGGATAGGAAGGATTGCAGCGTCAGAAGCAGCTCTCAAGGCCATCAGACCCGGCCCTGATGGGACAGGGCACTGGGAGCCCCATGGGGACATGCCCATTGATGGGCTGTTGGACTCTGCTCAGAGCAGGATACACTCACACCACGTGTGCAGGTCCTGGGCACCCACTGAGAGGCAGCTGCGTCTCAGAGCCTGTTGCCAGCTTTTGGGGTGGGGGGGTGATTGCCAAGGAATGGTGTTCTCTGCATGTCGGGCTTGTTCGGCATGTCCAGGGCCCCAAGCCCAGAGACGGCAGGACCTCAACTGCCGCTCAAGCAAGGGACCAGCTTGCCAGAGGTCACTTGGAATGCATGCAGCTCCGCAGGGCACGGTATGTGCCTCCCAGGGCAGGCAGGCAGCCATGCCGGAGGGCCAGGCGAAGCACCCAGGGCTTCCCCAGCCAAGAGACCTGCAGCAACACAGCTCCTGGATGGGGCTCCAGGCTGCCTCGCCCCCCAGTGCCGTTGCCTTGCCCGCAAAGGAACGACGATACTCACAGCTGATCGGTCTTCTGTAGACTTTTATTGAGAAAATAACAGCGACAGAGAAAGCATGAAAGGAGGAAGAGAGGAGAGAGAAAAAAGCCCCCTCTTGCCTGGGCACACAGCTTATATACGAAATTCAACCAATTGCAAGCGGGCTCTAGTCCGTGCACGGAACACTTCAATCCGCTGCTTGTTCACGCGGTGTGCACGCGCCCTCGGGCCAATCAGATGACGTGTCACGCAGCAGGCAGGCTCACTGCACAGTCCTCGGCGCCATCTTGTTTACGAGACAGGCTCAACTCTGATAAGTCCCCACCACTGGAAAGCATTGCCCTAACCGAAACTAGCAACATCCGCCTTGCAATAAAGACACAACGACAGCTATCAGACCAAACCCTGACATGGGGACCCCATGGCTGGCCAGCCCATGGGGCCCCACACCCCAGCCCAGCTCAGCCTCTGCGTGCGTCATGCTTGATCTCAGTGCCTTGCTCACCTCGTTCTGTTAAGTTCTATTCTCATTCCCATCCTTCTATTTCTCCCATGGCCCAGGGGTCCACCCATCTCTACTCCAAATGCATCAAAAGTTGCCCTCATAGCATCTCCTCATAAATTCTTTTATTAAAAATGTATATATATATATATATTTATAAGGCAGGTTTATGGGGCAGAGAGAGAGAGAGATAGATGGTGAGACAGAGAGAGACTCCATCCACTGGTTCACTCTGCAATGGCCGTAACGGCCAGGGCTGGGCTAGGCTGAAGGCAGGAGCTGCTTCCAGGTCTTCCACGTGAGTGCAGGGGCCCAAGCACTTGGGCCATCTTCTACTGCTTTTCCAGGCGCATCAGCAGGGAGCCGGATCAGAAGTGGAGCAGCCGGGACTTGAACCAGGGCTCATATGGGATGCTGGTGTCCAAGGCAGTGGCTTAACCCACTGGGCCACAGTGCCGGCCCCACCCTGTGTAGTCCTATCACCCACATCACTGCCACCTTCAGCCCCAAGTGTTGCCCAGCTGTGCCTTGCAGTCCCCCGTCCCCTGCCAGTCCCTCTTTTTCTCAGCCTCTACGCTACTTCCGGTCCACACCATACTAGTGAGTGTTAGCGAGTGCTTCCATTTGTGCTGCCTAGTGCTGTTTCCTACCCGTGCCCTCCGTGCCACCCTCCTCCCAGCAAGCGCCTAACGAGAGGAGCTGTGTCTTGTGGTGTCTGGTCTCTTCCCAGGGGCACAGCAGCGGCCACCCATCCCCGTGCACTGGCCTAGGGTCTCCCGGAGGAGGTGACCCTGGTCCTCGCCCCAACTCCCAGACCCCACTGTGGATGACACGCAGGAGACAGAGGCAGCACAGACTGGAAGAGGGATGTTCTGCAGCAAGGGACATTGCACTGGGAAAAGGGGCCCGAGCTGAGTGAGGGGACAGGCAGGGGTGGCCTCTGATGGCCAGAGCTCAAGCCCTGGGTGGTAATGCAGGGTGGGGGAGGGGGCGGCTCCAGCACCCATGAGGAGATCCCATGGGACAGGCCACTTCACAGGTGTGTCGGCTTGTCTTGGCCCATCCCTGGAAAACACCTGTGATCCGCGGTTGACACCAAACAGCCAGCGGGGGTGGGGGGGGGTGTTCAGGTGGCCCTGGGCTGAAGGCACTCAAGGGACTCAGGATCATTCACCAAAACTAGAACATTCCCAGGGTTCCACCTGCTTTCTCCATGTCAGGCACACGTCAGTGTGGTCTCGGAAAGGGAGGAGGAGGTGGCCAGCTCGGCATGGCCATCGCTGGGGTGCCTGTGAGAATGAAGTGGGCTCAGGATGGTCCCTGGGTCTCCCATGCTGAGGTCTGAGTCACGCTGGGCCATGGGTGCTTGGGGGAGGGGAGCAGAGGCTCCGGCAGGAGACTCGGACCAGCTCACCCAGGCCAGGGCTGGGGCTGCCCTGGAGCCACCTCTCTGGGGAAGCCACGTTCTGCTCCCTGGATTCCTCAAAGACGCTCTCTCCTGAGGTTGCAGACGGCTGGCTCCCTTGCCAAGCTGCCCAGGCCAGGGCCGCAACAATGGGGGCCTGTTCCTGGGGAAGCCGACAATATTCTATAAGAAAGGAGCAGAGAAGAAAAAAATGTCTAAATATCTGTTTTTGCATCCTACGCGGCACCCACTCAAGACATTAGCCTCATACCAAGCTCCCACAGAAGCAGCGGGTTTCAGGAGGCCCCAGAGCACTATGGGAAGGAGCAGAGGAAAGCCAGACCACGCTGGCTCTGCTGAGGGTCAGCCCCACAGCCTTGGCCCGTGCTTCCTCACCTTGGCTCTTCCTTCAACTGTCAGTGGGATCACCAGCAACAGCCATATGCCAAGGGTGGGATTTTTCCCACTGCTTTGCATTTTCTTTCTATTTTGCTCCTATTTTTTTAAGAGATTTATTTATTTATTTGAAAGAGCAACAGAGAGGGAGGTGGAGAGAGAAAGTGAGAGGGAAAGTGAGAGAGAGGGAGTGAGAGAGAGAGAGTGTCTTCCATCCACCGGTTTAGTCCCCAAATGGCTGCAACAGCCAGGGCTGGGCCAGGCTGAAGCCAGGAGCCAGGAGCTTCCTCCGGGTCTCCCATGCAGGTTCAGGGGCCCAAGCACTCAGGCTATCTTCTGCCACTTTCCCCAGGCACATTAGCAGGGAGCTGGAACAGAAGTGGAGCAGCCAGGTCCTGAACAGTTGCCCATATGGGATGCCGGTGTTACAGGTGGCAGCTTTACCTGCTATGCCACCAGACTGGGCCCACCACTTTTTTTATTTTAAGTGGAAAAGATATAAATTCAGTACACTGAATTTATTAGTAAATTTGAATTTTTAAAAGATGTATTTATTTATTTGAAAGGCAGATGGGGGGGCAGGAGGAGAGACACAGAGAGAGAGGTCGTCCATCCCTGGTTTACTCCCCAGGTGGGTGCAATACTTCAGGTTGGGCCAGGTGGAAGCCAGGAGCCTGCAGTTCTATCCAGGTCTCCCACATGGGTGCTGGGGCCCAAGCACTTGAGCCGACTTCCATTGCTTCCCCAGGTGCATTCGCAGGGAGCTGGATTGGAAGTGCAGCAGCCGGGACTCAACCCTTAACTTGCTACACCACACCACCAGCCTTGGTAGACTCACTTTTGCAGCCCTCCTAGCACACGCTCCAGAGGTGACCCAGGCTGCAGCACTGGGTTGTGTGTGGCTTCAGGGGAAGGAAGGAGTTTCATACAGCCTGTGTTTTGTGACCTCCTGGTGCCGTAGCAGAAGAGGGCCTGTCGGGAACCAGGCGCTTCTGTTGGCCTCATTATTCTGCCTCTAGGAGAAGACAGGGCTGTGGCACCACCTGCAACCAGCTCTCCTTTGTGCCAAAGGCTCAAAGCAATCAGAAAACAATTTCAGAGGAGTCCTGTGGGCTTATTCTCTCCGGGTACTTAAGAGATGTTAAAGCCGCATTAACAAAAATGACTTTATTCTGGTGCATAAATAGACAGGCAGATCAATGAGCCAAAATCGAGTCCCAAACTGCGACTGGAAAATATAGGCTAACTTAATGGACAGGCCGATTTCAAATCATTGCAGACAAGCAAATATTTTTTTTTAATTAAAGTCAAATAGTCCCCTGTCAGGTCGGTATACTAAAGTAAGTTACAGGTGAAAAATACATGTGTTTTTTTAAAAAAAAATGTAGAATCTGAAAAAGTTGATCTTTTAGAAGGTAAGAGTAGAATGGTGGCTGCAGAGGCTGGGCGAGGAGGCGGGAGGAAGGTATGGGGAGAGGTTGATTGACAGGCACCGAGTTCTAGCTAGGAGCAAGACGGTCTGGTGTTCTGTGCACAGTGGGCCAGCTACAGACAATGAAAATGCGCTGTGTTGTTTTAGCAACAACACCAAAGAGCTAGAAGAGAGGATTTTGAATGTTTTCACCATAAAGGAAAGATAAGTATCTGAAGAGGTGGACAGGTTTCCCCAAATTTGGACATCACACAAGGTAGTCATGTCTCAAAACACCATGAATATCCACAATAATTGTCAGTCAATTACTTTTTTAAAAATGTTTAGGGGCCGGCGCTGTGGTGTAGAGGGTAAAGCTGCCACCTGCGGTGCTGGCATCCCATATGGGCACCTGGTTGAGTCCCGGCTGCTCCACCTCCGATCCAGCTCTGGCCATTGCGGCCATTTGGGGAGTGACCCAGTGGATGGAAAACCTCTCTCTCTCTCTCTCTCTCTCTCTCTCTCTTTGCCTCAGCCTCTCTGTAACTCTGCCTTTCAAATAAAAGTCTTTTTAAAAAAAGTTTTAAAAATGAAAAGCCGTAAAAGTACCAGAAAGAAACATAAGATAATCTTTCATGTAATTTTGGGAGATGAGAAAGTCTTTCTAATTAAGGCAAAACTCAGGAGCCATAAGTAAACATATTGATAAGCTTGATTGCATAAATATTTACAATGTTGGGGCCGGCACTGTGGCGCAGTGGGTTAAAGCCCCAGCCTGCAGTGCCGGCATCCCATATGGGCGTTAGATCTAGTCCCGGCTGCTCCTCTTCCCATCCAGCTCTCTGCTATGGCCTGGGAAAGCAGTGGAGGATGGCCCAAGTCCTTGGGCCCCTGTACCCACGTGGGAGACCTGAAGGAGCCTTCTGGCTCCTGGCTTCAGATCTGCGCAGCTCTGGCCGTTGTGGCCATCTAGGGAGTGAACTGGCAGATGGAAGACCTCTCTCTCTCTCTCTCTCTCTCTCTCTGTAAATCTTTCAATAAATAAAATAAATCTTTATAAAAAAATATTTACAACATTATCTCTATAGAAAATACTAAAATGATGTCAAAACACAAGTAAAAAGTTGAGGAAAATATTTGAAATACAGCTTATAACAAAGGACTAAGAAAGGCATAATATAGAAATACACCTGTGGGCCAGTGCCGTGGCTCACTAGGCTAATCCGCATGCGGTGCCGGCACCCCAGGTTCCAGTCCCGGTTGGGGCGCCAGATTCTGTCCCGGTTGCCCCTCTTCCTCTGCTGTGGCCCTGGAGTGCAGTGGAGGATGGCCCAGGTCCTTGGGCCCTGCACCCCATGGGAGACCAGGAGAAGCACCTGGCCCCTGGTTTCAGATCTGTGCATCGCGCCGGCCACAACACACCAGCTATAGCAGCCACTTGGGGGTGAACCAATGGAAAACAAATAAAGGAAGACCTTTCTCTCTGTCTCTCTCTCTCTCTCACTGTCTAACTCTGCCTGTCCAAAAAAGAAAGAAAGAAAGAAAGAAAGAAAGAAAGAAAGAAAGAAAGAAAGAAAGAAAGAAAGAAAGAAAGAAAGAAAGAAAGACAGACACCTGTGAACTGGAAGTATAAAGCCAGGTGCTTACTTTTCTTAACCAGCAAAACACAAGTAAGAAGAGGCTCACTTACAATCGTAGGCTCTGCAATCGTCTACAAGAACGAGTTGATTCTGTCTGTTCTAAGAGAAGCAATCTCCAGGCCCACCAAGCAGGAGAATGTGTGTGTGTGCATACGCGTATGAGGGGCGTCACACTT